>NW_026263043.1:900000-1045000 GCF_947179515.1 Apodemus sylvaticus | reverse complement strand
ACGCATCGTACAAAATTAGCTTGTATCTCCTAAACAACACGTTGTAACTCGAAAAGGTTTGGTGTGGCGTGTACGTCTAAACGTGTAGCCTCAAAAGAGAACCCACAGGAGAATTTTCTTTCGTCAAAATTTTTCAGAAACCACGATTTAAGTAAATCCCGCATCGTGCGAAATTATCTTGTTTTTCCTAAACAACACGTTGTAACTCGAAAGCTTTGGTGTTGCATGTATGTCTAAGCGTGTAGCCTCAAAAGAGAATGCACAGGAGAGTTTTTTCTCGATAGAATTTGTAAGGATACCACGTTATAAGGAAATACAGTGTTGCAGAATAAAGACAAATACATATGTATTGGAAACCCATAAACTTTACGAGATGAAATAAATCATCGTACAAAATGAGCTTGTATCTCCTACACAACACGTTGTAACTCGAAAAGATTTGGTGTGGCGTGTACGTCTAAACATGTAGCCTCAAAAGAGAACCCACAGGAGAATTTTCTTTCATCAAAATTTGTCAGAAATCCACGTTTTAAGGAAATCCCGCATTGTGCGCAATTATCTTGTTTTTCATAAACAAAACATTGTAACTCTAAAAGCTTTGGTGTTGGGTGTATGTGCAAGTGTGTGGCCTCAAAAGAGAATGCACAGGAGAGTTTTCTCTCGAAAGAATATGTAAAAATACCACGTTATAAGGAAATACATTGCTGCAGAGTAGAGGCAAATACATACGTATTGGAAACATATTATGAGAATAAATAATGCATGGTACAAAATTAGCTTGTATCTCCTAAACAACACATGGTAACTCAAAAAGATTTGGTGTGGCGTGTACGTCTAAATGTGTAGCCTCAAAAGAGAACCCACAGGAGAATTTTCTTACATCAAAATTTGTCAGAAAACCACATTTTACGGAAATCCCGCATCGTGCGAAATTATCTTGTTTTTCCTAATCAACACGTTGTAACTTGAAAAGCTTTGGTCTTGAGTGTATGTCTAAGCGTGTAGCCTCCAAAGGGAACGCACAGGATAGTTTTCTCTCGAAAGAATATGTAAGATACCATGTTATAAGGAAATACAGTTTTGCAGAGTAAAGACAAATACTTATTTATTGGAAAAACTTTACGAGAAGAAATAACGCATCATAAAAAATTAGCTTGTATCTCCTAAACAACACGTTGTAACTCAAAAAGATTTGGTTTGGCATGTACGTCTAAACGTGTAGCCTCAAAAGAGAACCGACAGGAGAATTTTATTTCGCCAAATTTGTCAGAAAACCATGTTTTATGGAAATCCTGCATCATGTTAAATTATCTTGTTTTTCCTAAACAACACGTTGTACCTCGAAAAGCTTTGGTGTTGTGTGAATGTCTAAGCGTGTAGCCTCAAAAGAGAATGCACAGAAGAGTTTTCTCTCGAAAGAACATGTAAGAATACAACATTATAAGGAAATACAGTTTTGCAGAGTAAAGACAAATACGTATGTATTTGAAACACTTTATGAGAAGAAATAACGCATCGTAAAAAATTAGTTTGTATCTCCTAAACAACACGTTGTAACTCGAAAAGATTTGGTGTGGCACGTACGTCTAAATGTGTAGCCTCAAAAGAGAACCCACAGGAGAATTTTCTTTCGTCAAAATTTGTCAGAAAACCACTTATTAAGGAAATCCCGCATCGTGCGAAACTATCTGGTTTTTCCTAAACAACACATTGTAACTCGAAAATCTTTGGTGTTGCGTGTATGTCTAAGCATGTAGCCTCAAAAGAGAAAGCACCGGAGAGCTTTCTCTCGAACGAGTATGTAAAAA
Organism: Apodemus sylvaticus; assembly: GCF_947179515.1. Classification (NCBI taxonomy): domain Eukaryota; kingdom Metazoa; phylum Chordata; class Mammalia; order Rodentia; family Muridae; genus Apodemus; species Apodemus sylvaticus. Next base: position 1,043,192 of record NW_026263043.1, on the reverse strand, counting down.
TACCACGTTATAAGGAAATACATTGTGACAAATTAAAAATAAATTAGTTCCTTTTGGAAACACTTAAACTTTACAAGAAGATATAAAGCATCGTAAAAAATTTGCTTGTATCTCCTAAACAACACGTTGTAACTCGAAAACATTTGGTGTGGCGTGTACGTCTGAACGTTTAGCCTCAAATGAAAACCCACAGGAGAATTTTCTTTCCTCAAAATTTGTCAGAAAACCACGTTTTAAGGAATTCCCGCATCGTGCGAAATTATCTTGTTTCTCCTAAACAACACGTTCTAACTCGAAATGCTTTGGTGTTGCGTGTATGTCTAAGCGTGTACCCTCAAAAGAGAATGCACAGGAGAGTTTTCTCTCGAAAGAATATGTACGAATACCATGTTATAAGGAAATACAGTGTTGTAGAGTAAAGACAAATATGTAAGTATTGGAAACACTTTAGGAGAAGAAATAATGCATCGTACAAAATTAGCTTGTATCTCCTAAACAACACGTTGTAACTCGAAAAGATTTGGTGTGGCGTGTACGTCTAAACATGTAGCCTCAAAGGAGAACCCACAGGAGAATTTTCTTTCGTCAAAATTTGTCAGAAAACCACGTTTTAAGGAAATCCCGCATTGTGCGCAATTATCTTGTTTTTCATAAACAAAACATTGTAACTCGAAAAGCTTTGGTGTTGGGTGTATGTGTAAGCGTGTAGCCTCAAAAGAGAACGCACAGGAGAGTTTTCTCTCGAAAGAACATGTAAGAATACCACATTATAAGGAAATACAGTTTTGCAGAGTAAAGACAAATACATATGTATTTGAAACACTCTATGAGAAGAAATAACGCATCGTAAAAGATTAGTTTGTATCTCCTAAACAACACGTTGTAACTCGAAAAGATTTGGTGTGGCATGTACGTCTAAACGTGTAGCCTCAAAAGAGAACCCACAGGAGAATTTTCTTTCTTCAAAATTTGTCAGTAAACCACTTATTAAGGAAATCCCGCATCATGCGAAACTATCTTGTTTTTCCTAAACAACACATTGTAACTCGAAAATCTTTGGTGTTGCGTGTATGTCTAAGCATGTAGCCTCAAAAGAGAACGCACAGGAGAGATTTCTCTCGAACGAGTATGTAAGAATACCACGTTATAAGGAAATACATTGTGGCAAATTAAAGATAAATACGTTCCTTTTGGAAACACTTAAACTTTACAAGAAGATATAAAGCATCGTAAAAAATTAGCTTGTATCTCCTAAAGAACACGTTGTAACTCGAAAACATTTGGTGTGGCGTGTATGTCTAAACATTTAGCCTCAAATGAAAACCCACAGGAGAATTTTCTTTCCTCAAAATTTGTCAGAAAACCACGTTTTAAGGAATTCCCGCATCATGAGAAATTATCTTGTTTTTCCTAAACAACACGTTCTAACTCGAAATGCTTTGGTGTTGCGTGTATGTCTAAGCGTGTAGCCTCAAAAGAGAATGCACAGGCGAGTTTTCTCTCAAAAGAATATGTAAGAATACCACGTTATAAGGAAATACAGTGTTGCAGAGTAAAGACAAATAAGTACATATTGGAAACACTTTAGGAGAAGAAATCACGCATCGTAAAAAATTTGCTTGTATCTCGTAAACAACACGTTGTAACTCGAAAAGATTTGGTGTGGCTCATACGTCTAAACGTGTAGCCTCAAAAGAGAACCCACAGGAGAACTTTCTTTCGTCAAAATTTGTCAGAAAACCACGTTTTAAGGAAATCCCGCATCGTGCAAAATTATCTTGTTTTTCCTAAACAACACGTTGTAACTCGAAAAGCTTTGGTGTTGGGTGTATGTGTAAGCGTTTAGCCTCAAAAGAGAAGGCACAGGAGAGTTTTCTCTCGAAAGAACATGTAAGAATACCACGTTATAAGGAAATACAGTGTTGCAGAGTAAAGACAAATACGTACTTATTGGAAACACTTTACGAGAAGAAATAACGCATCGTAAAAAATTAGCTTGTATCTCCTAAACAACACGTGGTAACTCAAAAAGATTTGGTGTGGCGTGCACGTCTAAACGTGTAGCCTCAAAAGAGAACCCACAGGAGAATTTTCTTTCGTCAAAATTTGTCAGAACACCACTTTTTACGGAAATCCCGCATCGTGCGAAATTATCTTGTTTTTCATAAACAACACGTTGTAACTCGAAAAGTTTTGGTGTTGCCTGTATGTCTAAGTGTGTAGCCTCAAAAGGGAACGCACAGGATAGTTTTCTTTCGACAGAATATGTAAGAATACCACGTTATAAGGAAATACAGTGTTGCAGAGTAAAGACAAATACGTACGTATTAGAAACACTTTATGAGAAGAAATAACGCAGCGTACAAAATTGCTTGTATCTCCTAAACAACATGTGGTAACTCGAAAGGATTTGGTGTGGCGTGCACGTCTAAACGTGAAGCCTCAAAAGGAAACCCACAGGAGAATTTTCTTTCGTCAAAATTTGTCAGAAAACCACGTTTTAAGGAAATCCCGCATCGTGCGAAATTATCTTGTTTTTCATAAACAACACGTTGTAACTCGAAAAGCTTTGTTGTTGCCTGTATGTCTAAGTGTGTAGCCTCAAAAGGGAATGCACAGGATAGTTTTCTCTTGAAAGAATATGTAAGAAAACCACGTTTTAAGAAATACAGTGTTGCAGAGTAAAGACAAATATGTACGTATTGGAAACACTTTACGAGAAGAATTAACGCATTGTACAAAATTAGCTTCTATCTCCTAAACAATACGTTGTAATTCGAAAAGATTTGGTGTGGCGTGTACGTCTAAATATGTAGCCTCAAAAGAGAACACACAGGAGAATTTTCTTTCGTCAAAATTTGTCAGAATCCACATATTAAGGAAATCCCACATTGTGCGAAATTTTTTTTTTTTTTTCCTGCACAACACTTCGTAACTCGAAAAGCTTTGGTGTTGCGTGTATGTCTAAACGTGTGGCCTCAAAAGAGAATGCACAGGAGAGATTTCTCTCGAAAGAATATATAAGAACACCACGTTATAAGGAAATACAGTGTTGCAGAGTAAAGACAAATACGTAGGTATTGGAAACACTTTACGAGAAGTAATAACGCATCGTACAAAATTAGCTTGTATCTCCTAAACAACACGATGTAACTCGAAAAGATTTGGTGTGGCGTGTACATCTAAACGTGTAGCCTCAAAAGAGAACTCACAGGATAATTTTCTTTCGTCAAAATTTGTCAGAAAACCACGTTTTATGGAAATCCCGCATCGTGGAAATTATCTTGTTTTTCCTAAACAACACGTTGTACCTCGGAAAGCTTTGGTGCTGCGTGTATGTCTAAGCGTGTAGCCTCAAAAGAGAACGCACAGGAGAGTTTTCTCTCGAAAGAATATGTAAGAATACCACGTTATAAGGAAATACAGTGTTGCAGAGTAAAGACTAATAAGTACGTATTGGACACATTTTACGAGAAGAAATAACGCATCGTAGAAAATTAGCTTGTATCTCCTAAACAACACGTTGTAACTCGAAAAGATTTGGTGTGACGTGTACGTCTAAACGTGTAGCCTCAAAAGGGAACTCACAGGAGAATTTTCTTTCATCAAAATTTTCAGAAATCCACGTTTTAAGGAAATCTCGCATCGTGCAAAATTATCTTGTTTTTCCTAAAAAACACGGTGTAACTCGAAAAGCTTTGGTGTTGAGTGTTTGCTAAGCGTGTAGCCTCAAAAGAGAATGCACAGGAGAGTTTTCTCTCGAAAGAATATGTAAGAATACCACGTTATATGGAAATACAGTGTTGCAGAGTAAAGACAAATAAGTACATATTGGAAACCCATAAACTTTACGAGATGAAATAAAGCATCGTAAAAAATTAGCTAGTATCTCCTAAACAACACGTTGTAACTCGAAAAGATTTGGTGTGGCGTGTATGTCTAAACCTGTAGCCTCAAAAGAGAACACATAGGACAATTTTCTTTCATCAAATTTTGTCAGAAAACCACGTTTTAAGGATATCCCGCATCGTGAAAATTATCTTGTTTTTCCTAAACAACACGTTGTAACTCACAAAGCTTTGGTATTGCGTGTATGTCTATGCGTGTAGCCACTTAAGAGAACGCACAGGAGATTTTTCTCTCGAAAGAACATGTAAGAATACAACGTTATAAGGAAATACAGTGTTGCAGAGTAAAGACAAATACATACTTTTTGGAAACACTTTACGAGAAGAAATAACGCTTCGTAAAAAATTAGCTTGTATCTCCTAAACAACACGTGGTAACTCGAAAAGATTTGGTGTGGCGTGCACGTCTAAACGTGTAGCCTCAAAAGAGAACCAACAGGAGAATTTTCTTTCGTCAAAATTTGTCAGAACACCACTTTTTACGGAAATCCCGCATCGTGCGAAATTATCTTGTTTTTCATAAACAACACGTTGTAACTCGAAAAGTTTTGGTGTTGCCTGTATGTCTAAGTGTGTAGCCTCAAAAGGGAACGCACAGGATAGTTTTCTCACGACATAATATGTAAGAATACCACGTTATAAGGAAATACAGTGTTGCAGAGTAAAGACAAATATGTACGTATTTGAAACACTTTATGAGAAGAAATAACGCATCGTATAAAATTAGCTTGTATCTCCTAAACAACACGTGGTAACTCGAAAGGATTTGGTGTGGTGTGCACGTCTAAACGTGAAGCCTCAAAAGAGAACCCACAGGAGAATTTTCTTTCGTTAAAATTAGTCAGAAAACCACGTTTTAAGGAAATCCCGCATCGTGCGAAATTATCTTGTTTTTCATAAACAACACATTGTAACTCGAAAAGCTTTGGTGTTACCTGTATGTCTAAGTGTGTAGCCTCAAAAGGGAACGCACAGGATAGTTTTCTCTCGAAAGAATATGTAAGAAAACCACGTTTTAAGGAAATACAGTGTTGCAGAGTAAAGACAAATACGTACATATCGGAAACACTTTACAAGAAGAATTAACGCATTGTACAAAATTAGCTTGTATCTCCTAAACAACACGTTGTAATTCGAAAAGATTTGGTGTGGCATGTACGTCTAAATATGTAGCCTCAAAAGAGAACACACAGGAGAATTTTCTTTCGTCAAAATTTTTCAGAAAACCACGTTTTAAGCTAATCCCGCATCGTGCAAAATCATCTCCTTTTTCCTAAACAACATGTTGTAACTCGAAAAGCTTTTGTGTTGCGTGTATGTGTAAGGATGGAGCCTCAAAAGAGAAGGCACAGGAGAGTTTTCCCTGCGTGTAGCCTCAAAAGAGAACGCACAGTAGAGTTTTCTCTCGAAAGAATATGTAAGGATACCACATTACAAGGAAATACAGTGTTGCAGAGTAAAGACTAATACATATGTATTGGAAACACTTTATGAAAGAAATAACGCATCTTGCAAAATTAGCTTGTATGTCCTAAACAACACGTTGGAACTCGAAAAGATTTGGTGTGGCATGTACGTCTAAACGTGTAGCCTCAAAAGAGTACCCACAGGAGAGTTTTATTTCTTCAAAATTTGTCAGAAAACCACGTTTTAAGGAAATCCCGCATCGTGCGAAATTATGTTGTTTTTCCTAAATAACACGTTGTAACTCGAAAAGCTTTGGTGTTGTGTGTATATCTAAGCACGTAGCCTCAAAGGAGAATGCACAGGAGAGTTTTCTCTCGAAAGAATATGCAAGAATACCACGTTATAAGGAAATACAGTGTTGCAGAGTAAAGGCAAATATTTACGTAATGGAAACACTTAAACTTTATGAGAAGAAATAACGCTTCGTAAAAAAAAATTACCTTGTATCTCCTAAACAACACGATGTAACTCGAAAAGATTTGATGTGGTGTGTACGTCTAAATGTGTAGCCTCAAAAGAGAACCCACAGGAGTATTTTCTTTCGTCAAAATTTGTCAGAAAACCACGTTTTAAGGAAATCCCGCATCGTGCTAAATTATCTTGTTTTTCCTAAACAACACATTGTAACTCGAAAAGCTTTGGTGTTGCGTGTATGTCAAAGCATGTAGCCTCAAAAGAGAATGCACAGGAGAGTTTTCTCTCGAAAGAATATGTAAGAATACCACGTTATAAGGAAATACAGTGTTGCAGAGTAAAGACAAATATGTACTTATTGGAAACACTTAAACTTTACGAGAAGAAATAAGGCATCGTAAAAAATTAGTATGTATCTCCTAAACATCACGTTATAACTCGAAAAGATTTGGTGTGGTGTGTAAGTCTAAACGTGTAGCCTCAAACGAGAACCCACAGGAGAATTTTCGTTCATCAAAATTTGTCAGAAAACCACGTTTTAAGGAAATCCTGCATCGTGCGAAATTATCTTGTTTTTCCTAAGCAACACGTTGTAACGCGAAAACCTTTGGTGTTGCGTGTATGTCTAAGCGTGTAGCCTCAAAAGAGAATGCAAAGGAGAGTTTTTTTCTCGAAAGAATATATAAGAATACCACGTTATTAGGAAATACAGTGTTGCAGAGTAAAGACAAATATTTACGTATTGGAAAAACTTTACGAGAAGAAATAACGCATCTTACAAAATTAGCTTGTATCTCCTAAACAACACGTTGTAACTTAAAAAGATTTGGTGTGGCGTGTACGTCTAATCGTGTAGCCTCAAAAGAGAAACCATAGGAGAATTTTCTTTGGTCAAAATTTGTCAGAAAACCACGTATGAAGGAAATACCGCATCATGCGAAATTATCTTGTTTTTCCTAAACAAAACGTTTTAACTCGAAAAGCTTTGGTGTTGCGTGTATGTCTAAGCGTGTAGCCCCAAAAGAGAACGCACAGGAGAGTTTTCTCTCGAAAGAATATGTAAGAATACCACGTTGTAAGGAAATACAGTGTTGCAGAGTAAAGGAAAATACATATGTATTGGAAACGCAACATCAAAGCTTTTCGAGTTACAACATGTTGTTTAGGAAAAGCAAGATAATTTCGCACGATGAGTGATTTCCTTAAAACATGGTTTTCTGAGAAATATTAACGAAAAAAAATTCTCCTGTGGGTTATCTTTTGAGGCTACACGTTTAGACGTGCACGCCACACCAAATCTTTTCGAGTTACAAACTGTTGTTTAGGAGATACAAGCTAATTTTTTATGATGCTTTATTTCTTCTTGTAAGGTGTTTCCAATAGGTACGTATTTGCCTTTAGTCTACAACACTGTATTTCCTTATAACGTGGTATTCTTACATATTCTTTCGTGAGAAAACTTTCCTGTGCGTCCTCTTTTGAGGCTACACGCTTAGACATACACGCAATACCAAAGATTTTCGCGTTACAACGTGTTGTTTAGGAAAAACAAGATAATTTCGCACGAAGAAGGATTTCCTTAATACGTGATTTTCTGACAAATTTTGACCAAAGAAAATTCTCCTATGGGATCTCATTTGAGACTACACGTTTAGACGTACAGGCCACACCAAATCTTTTTAAGTTACAACATGTTGTTTAGGAGATACAAGCTAATTTTTTTACGATGCATTATTTCTTCTCGTAAAGTTTAAGTTTTTCCAATATGTATGTATTTGCCTCTACTCTGCAACACTGTATTTCCTTATAACGTGGTATTCTTACATATTATTTCGAGAGAAAACTCTCCTGTGCGTTCTCGGATTTCCTTAAACCGTTGTGTTCTGACAAATTTTGAAGAAAGAAAATTCTCCTGTGGGTTCTCTTATGATGCTACACGTTTAGACATGCACGCCACACCAAATCCTTTCGAGTTACCACGTGTTGTTTAGGAGATACAGGCTAATTTTGTACGATGTGTTATTTCTTCTCGTAAATTGTTTCCAATACGTACGTATTTGTCTTTCTCTGCAACACTGTATTTCCTTATAACATGGTATTCTTACATATTCTTTCGAGGGAAAACTCTCCTGAGCATTCTCTTTTGAGGCTACATGTTTAGACATACAAGCAACACCAAAGGTTTTCGAGTTACAACGTGTTGTTTAGGAAAAACTAGATAATTTCGCACGATGCGAGATTTCCATAAACGTGGTTTTCTGAAAAATTTGACAATAGAAAGTTCTCCTGTGGGTTCTCTTTTGAGGCTACATGTTTAGACGTACACGCCACACCAAATCTGTTCGAGTTACAACGTGTTGTTTAGGAGATACAAGCTAATATTTTACAATGTGTTAATTCTTCTCATAAAGTGTTTCCAATACGTACGTATTTGTCTTTACTCTGCAACATTGTATTTCCTTATAACGTGGTATTCTTACATATTCTTTCGATAGAAAACTGTCCTGTGCGTTCCCTTTTGTGGCTACACACTTAGACATACAGGCAACACCAAAGCTATTCAAGTTACAACATGTAGTTTAGGAAAAAGAAGATGATTTCGCAGGACGCGGGATTTCCTTAAAACGTGGTTTTCTGAAAAATTTTGACGAAAGAAAATTCTCCTGTGGGTTCTCTTTTGTGGCTACACATTTAGACGTACACGCCACACCAAAACCTTTCGAGTTACAATGTGCTTTTTAGGAAATACAAGCTAATTTTGTACGATGCATTATTTCTTCTCGTAAAGTGTTTCAAATACGTATGTATCTATCTTTACTCTGCAACACTGTATTTCCTTATAACGTGGTATTCTTACATATTCGTTCGAGAGAAAACTCTCCTGTGCGTTCTCTTTTAAGGCTACACGCTTAGACATACACGCAGCACCAATGCTTTTCGAGTTACAACGTGTTGTTTAGGAAAAACAAGATAATTTCGCACGATGCGGGATTTCCTTAAAACGTTTTTTTCTGACAAATTTTGACGAAAGAAAATTCTCCTGTGGGTTCTCTTTTGAGGCTACACGTTTAGACTTACATGCCACACCAAATCTTTTCGAGTTACAACATGTTGTTTAGGAGATACAAGCTAATTCTGTAAGATGCATTATTTCTTCTCGTAAAGTGTTTCCAATACATACATATTTGTCTTTACTCTGCAACACTGTATTTCCTTATAACGTGGTATTCTTATATATTCTTTCGAGAGAAAACTCTCCTGTGTGTTCTCTTTTGAGGCCACACGTTTAGACATACACGCAACACCAAAGCTTTTGGAGTTACAACGTGTTGTTTAGGAAAAACAAGATAATTTCGCACAATGCGGGATTTCCTTAAAACGTGGTTTTCTGACAAATTTGACGAAAGAAAATTCTCCTGTGGGTTCTCTGTTGAGGCTACACGTTTCAACTTACACGCCACACCAAATCCTTCGAGTTACAACGTGTTGTTTAGGAAATATAAGCTAATTTTGTACGATGTATTATTCCTTCTCGTAAAGTGTTTCCAATAAGTAAGTATCTGTCTTTACTCTGCAATACTGTATTTCCTTATAACGTGGTATTCTTACATATTCTTTCGAGAGAATACTCTACTGTGCATTCTCTTTTGAGGCTACACGCTTAGACATACACGCAACACCAAAGCTTTTCGAGTTACAACGTGTTGTTTAGGAAAACAAGATGATTTCGCATGATGCAGGACGTCCTTAAAACGTGGTTTTCTGAAAAAATTTTGACGAGAGAAAATTCTCCAGTGGGTTCTCTTTTGAGGCTACAGGTTTAGATGTAAACACCACAGCAAATCTTTTCGAGTTACAACGTGTTGTTTCGGAGATACAAGCTAATTTTGTACCATGTGTTATTTCTTCTCGTTAAGTGTTTCCAATATGTAAGTATTTGTCTTTACTCTGCAACACCGCATTTCCTTATAACGTGGTATTCTTACATATTCTTTCGAGAGAAAACTCTCCTGTGCGTTCTCTTTTGAGGCTACATGCTTAGACATACACGTAACACCAAAGCTTTTCGAGTTACAACGTGTTGTTTAGGAAAAACCAGATAATTTCGCACAATGCGGGATTTCCTAAAAACGTGATTTCTGAAAAATTTTGACGAAAGAAAATTCTCCTGTGGGTTCTCTTTTGAGGCTACGCATTTAGATGTAAACACCACACCAAACAGTTTCAAGTTACAACGTGTTGTTTAGGAGATACAACCTAACTTTGAACGATGCGTTATTTCATCTCTAAAAGTGTTTCCAATAAGTACCTATTTGTCTTTAGTCTGCAACACTGTATTTCCTTCGAACGTGGTATTCTTACATCTTATTTCAAGAGAAAACACTCCTGTGCATTGGCTTTTGAGGATACAGGCTTAGACATGCACGCAACAGCAAAGCTTTTCATGTTACAACGTGTTGTTTAGGAAAAACAAGATAATTTCGCACGATGCGGGATTACCATAAAACGTGATTTTCTGACATATTTTGACGAAAGAAAATTGTCCTGTGGGTTCTCTTTTGAGGCTACACGTTTAGAAGTACAGGCCACACCAAATCTTTTCGAGTTACAAAGTGTTGTTTAGGAGATACAAGCTAATTTTGTACGATGCTTTATTTCATCTTGTAAAGTTTGTGGGTTTCCAATACAGACGTATCTTTCTTTACTCTGCAACACTGTATTTCCTTACAACGTGGTATTCTTACATATTCTTTCTAGAGAAAACTCTCCTGTGCATTCCCTTTGGAGGCTACACGCTTAGACATACACGCAACACCAAAGCTTTTCGACTTACAATGTGTTGTTTAGGAAAAACAAGATAATTTCGCACGATGCTGGATTTCCTTAAAACGTGGTTTTCTGAAAAATTTTGACGAAAAAAAATTCTCCTGTGGGTTTTCATTTGAGGCTACACGTTTAGCCGTACATGCCACACCAAATCTTTTCGAGTTACAACGTGTTGTTTAGGAGATAAAAGCTAATTTTTTACGATGCTTTATATCTTCTTGTAAAGTTTAAGAGTTTCCAAAAGGTACATATTTATCTTTAATTTGCCACAATGTATTTCCTTATATCGTGGTATTCTTACATACTCGTTCGAGAGAAATCTCTCCTGTGCGTTCTCTTTTGAGGCTACATGCTTAGACATACACGCAACAGCAAATATTTTCGAGTAACAATGTGTTGTTTAGGAAAACTAGATAGTTTCGCACGATGCAGGATTTCCTTAATAAGTAGTTTTCTGACAAATTTTGACGAAAGAAAATTCTCCTGTGGGTTCTCTTTTGAGGCTACACGTTCAGACGTACAGGCCACACCAAATCTTTTTGAGTTACCACGTGTTTTTTTGGGAGATACAAGCTAATTTTGTACCATGCGTTATTTCTTCTCATAATGTGTTTCCAATAAGTACGTATATGTCTTTACTCTGCAGCAATATATTTCCTTATAACGTGGTATTCTTACATATTCTTTCGAGAGAAAACTCTCCTGTGCATTCTCTTTTGAGGCTGCACGCTTAGACATACACGCAACACCAAAGCATTTTGAATTACAACCTGTTGTTTAGGAAAAACAAGATAATTTCACACGATGCGGGATTTCCTTAAAACGTGGTTTTCTGAAAAATTTTGACGAAAGAAAATTCTCCTGTGGGTTCTCTTTTGAGGCTACATGTTTAGTTGTAAACGCCACACCAAATCTTTTCGAGTTACAACGTTTTGTTTAGGAGATACAAGCTAATTTTGTAAGATACGTTATTACCTCTCATAAAGGGTTTCCAATACATATGTCTTTGTCTTTACTCTGCAACAGTGTATTTCCATATAACGTGGTATTCTTAAATATTCTTTTGAGAGAAAACTCTCCTGTGCATTCTCTTTTGAGGCTACACGCTTAGACATACACGCAACACCAATGCTTTTCGAGTTACAACGTGTTGTTTAGGAAAAACAAGATAATTTCTCACGATGCGGGATTTCCTTAAAACGTGGTTTTCTGACAAATTTTGACGAAAGAAAATTCTCCTGTGGGTTCTCTTTTGAGGGTACACGTTTAGACGTACAAGCCACACCAAATCCTTTCGAGTTATATCGTGTTGTTTAGGAGATACAAGCTTATTTTGTACTATGTGTTATTTCTACTCGTAAAGTTTAAGTGTTTCCAATAAGTATGTATTTGTCTTTACTCTGCAACACTGTATTTCCTTATAATGTGGTATTCCTACATAATCTTTTGGGAGAAAACTCTCCTGTGCGTTCTCTTTTGAGGCTACACGCTTAGATATACCCGCAACACCAAACCTTTTCGAGTTACAACATGTTGTTTAGGAAAAACAAGATAATTTCGCACGATGCGGGATTTCTTTAAAACGTGGTTTTGACAAATTTTGACGAAAGAAAACTCTCCTGTGGGTTCTCTTTTGAGGCTACACGTTTATATGTACACGACACACCAAGTCTTTTTGAGTTACAACGTGTTGTTTAAGACATACACGCTAATTTTGCAAGATGCTTTATTTCTCTCATAAAGTGCTTCCAATACATACGTATTTGTCTTTACTCTGCCACACTGTATTTCCTTATAACGTGGTATTCTAAATATTCTTTTGAGAGAAAACTCTCCTGTGCGTTCTCTTTTGGGGCTACATGCTTAGACATACACGCAACACCAAAGCTTTTCGAGTTAAAACGTGTTGTTTAGGAAGAACAAGATAATTTCTCACGATGCGGGATTTCCTTAAAACGTGGTTTTCTGACAAATTTTGACGAAAGAAAACTCTCCTGTGGGTTCTCTTTTGAGGCTACACGTTTAGACGTACACGCCACACCAAATCTTTTTGAGTTACAACGTGTTGTTTTGGACAAACAAGCTAATTTTGCAAGATGCGTTATTTCTCTCATAAAGTGCTTCCAATACGTACGTATTTGTCTTTACTCTGCCACACTGTATTTCCTTATAACGTGGTATTCTTACATATTCTTTCGAGAGAAAACTCTCCTGTGTGGTCTCTTTTGGGGCTACACACTTAGACATACACCCAACACCAAAGCTTTTCGAGTTAAAACGTGTTGTTTAGGAAGAACAAGATAATTTCTCACGATGCGGGATTTTCTTAAAACGTGGTTTTCTGACGAATTTTGACAAAAGAAAATTGTCCTGTTGGTTCTCTTTTGAGGCTACACGTTTAGACGTACACGCCACACCAAATCTTTTCGAGTTACCACGTGTTGTTTAGGAGATACAAGCTAATTTTGTACGATGCTTTATTTCATCTCGTAAAGTTTATGGGTTTCCAATACATATGTATTTGTCTTTACTCTGCAACACTGTATTTCCTTATAACGTGGTATTCTTACAAATTCTATCGAGAAAAAACTCTCCTGTGCGTTCTCTTTTGAGGCTACATGCTTAGACATACACGCAACACCAAAGCCTTTCGAGTTACAACGTGTTGTTTAGGAAAAACAAGATAATTTCGCATTATGTGGGATTTCCGTAAAACGTGGTTTTCTGAAAAATTTTGACGAAAAAAATTCTCCTGTGGGTTCTCTTTTGAGGCTACACGTTTAGACGTACATGCCACACCACATCTTTTCGAGTTACAACGTGTTGTTTAGGAGATACAAGCTAATTTTGTACGATGCTTTATTTCATCTCGTAAAGTTTATGGGTTTCCAATACATATGTATTTGTCTTTACTTTGCAACACTGTATTTCCTTTTAACGTGATATTCTTACAAATTCTATCGAGATACAACTCTCCTGTGTGTTCTCTTTTGAGGCTACACGCTTAGATATACACGGAACACCAAAGCTTTTCGAGTTACAACATGTTGTTTAGGAAAAACAAGATAATTTCGCACGATGCGGGATTTCCATAAAACGTGGTTTTCTGAAAAATTTTGACGAAAGAAAATTCTCCTGTGGGTTCTCTTTTGAGGCTACACGTTTAGACGTACACGCCACACCAAATCTTTTCGAGTTACAACGTGTTGTTTAGGAGATACAAGCTAATTTTTTACGTTGCGTTATTTGTTCTCATAAAGTGTTTCCAATACGTACGTATTTGCCTTTACTCTGCAACACTGTATTTCCTTATAAAGTGGTATTCTTACATATTCTTTCGAGAGAAAACTCTCCTGTGCATTCTCTTTTGAGGCTACATGCTTAGACATACATGCAACACCAAAGCTTTTGGAGTTACAACGTGTTGTTTAGGAAAAACAAGATAATTTCGCACGATGCGGGATTTCCTTAAAATGTGGTTTTCTGAAAAATTTTGACGAAAAAAATTCTCCTGTGGGTTCTCTTTTGAGGCTACACATTTAGACGTACATGCCACACCACATCTTTTCGAGTTACAACGTGTTGTTTAGGAGATACAAGCTAATTTTGTACGATGCTTTATTTCATCTCGTAAAGTTTATGGGTTTCCAATACATATGTATCTGTCTTTACTTTGCAACACTGTATTTCCTTTTAACGTGTTATTCCTACAAATTCTATCGAGATACAACTCTCCTGTGTGTTCTCTTTTGAGGCTACACGCTTAGATATACACGGAACACCAAAGCTTTTCGAGTTACAACATGTTGTTTAGGAAAAACAAGATAATTTCGCACGATGCGGGATTTCCATAAAACGTGGTTTTCTGAAAAATTTTGACGAAAGAAAATTCTCCTGTGGGTTCTCTTTTGAGGCTACACGTTTAGACGTACACGCCACACCAAATCTTTTCGAGTTACAACGTGTTGTTTAGGAGATACAAGCTAATTTTTTACGTTGCGTTATTTGTTCTCATAAAGTGTTTCCAATACGTACGTATTTGCCTTTACTCTGCAACACTGTATTTCCTTATAAAGTGGTATTCTTACATATTCTTTCGAGAGAAAACTCTCCTGTGCATTCTCTTTTGAGGCTACATGCTTAGACATACACGCAACACCAAAGCTTTTGGAGTTACAACGTGTTGTTTAGGAAAAACAAGATAATTTCGCACGATGCGGGATTTCCTTAAAATGTGGTTTTCTGAAAAATTTTGACGAAAGAAAATTCTTCTGTGGGTTCTCTTTTGAGGCTACACGTTTAGACGTACAGGCCACACCAAATCTTTTTAAGTTACAACGTGTTGTTTAGGAGATACAAGCTAATTTTGTACGATGCGTTATTTCTTCTCGTAAAGTTTTTCCAATACGTAAGTATTTGTCTTTACAACACTGTGTTTCCTAATAACGTGGTATTCTTACATATTCTTTCGAGAAAAAACTCTCCTTTGCATTCTCTTTTGAGGCTACACGCTTAGACATACATGCAACAACAAAGCTTTTCGAATTACAACGTGTTGTTTCGGAAAAACAAGATAATTTCGCACGATGCGGGATTTCCATAAAACGTGGTTTTCTGACAAATTTTGACTAAAGAAAATTCTCCTGTGGGTTCTCTTTTGAGGCTACATGTTTAGATGTACACGCCACACCAAATATTTTTGAGTTACAACGTGTTGTTTAGGAGGTATAAGCTAATTTTTTTACGGTGCGTTATTTCTTCTCGTAATGTTTAAGTGTTTCCAATATGTTTGTATTTGCCTTTACTCTGCAACACTGTATTTCCTTATAACGTGTTATTCTTACATATTCTTTCGAGAGAAAACTCTCCTGTGCGTTCTCTTTGGAGGCTACACGCTTAGACATACACGCAACACCAAAGCTTTTCGAGTTACAACGTGTTGTTTAGGAAAAACAAGATAATTTCGCATGATGCGCGATTTCCTTAAAACTTGGTTTTCTGACAAATTTTGACGAAAGAAAATTCTCCTGTGGGTTCTCTTTTGAGGGTACATGTTTAGACGTACAAGCCACACCAAATCCTTTCGAGTTATATCGTGTTGTTTAGGAGATACAAGCTTATTTTGTACTATGTGTTATTTCTACTCGTAAAGTTTAAGTGTTTCCAATACGTATGTATTTGTCTTTACTCTGCAACACTGTATTTCCTCATAATGTGGTATTCCTACATAATCTTTTGGGAGAAAACTCTCCTGTGCGTTCTCTTTTGAGGCTACACGCTTAGATATACCCGCAACACCAAACCTTTTCAAGTTACATGTTGTTTAGGAAAAACAAGATAATTTCGCACGATGCGGGATTTCTTTAAAACGTGGGTTTTGACAAATTTTGACGAAAGAAAACTCTCCTGTGGGTTCTCTTTTGAGGCTACACGTTTAGACGTACACGCCACACCAAATCTTTTCGAGTTACAGCGTGTTGTTTAGGAGATACAAACTAATTTTGTACGATGCCTTATTTCTTCTCGTAAAGTTTAATTGTTTCCAATAAGTACCTATTTGTCTTTACTCTGCAACACTGTATTTCCTTATAACGTGGTATTCTT
Source organism: Apodemus sylvaticus (assembly GCF_947179515.1). Lineage (NCBI taxonomy): Eukaryota > Metazoa > Chordata > Mammalia > Rodentia > Muridae > Apodemus > Apodemus sylvaticus. The sequence goes on along the minus strand of NW_026263043.1, from coordinate 1,026,972 downwards.
ACATATTCTTTCGAGAGAAAACTCTCCTGTCCATTCTCTTTTGAGGCTACACGCTTAGACATACACGCAACACCAAAGCTTTTCGAGTTACAATGTGTTGTTTAGGAAAAACAAGATAATTTCGCACGATGCGGGATTTCCTTAAAACGTGGTTTTCTGACAAATTTTGACGAAAGAAAATACTCCTGTGGGTTCTCTTTTGAGGCTACACGTTTAGACGTACATGCCACACCAAATACTTTCGAGTTAAAACGTGTTGGTTAGGACATACAAGCTAATTTTTTAAGATGCGTTATTTCTTCTCGTAAAGTTTAAATGTGTCCAATACGTACGTAATTGCCTTTACTCTGCAACACTGTATTTCCTTATAACGTGGTAATCTTGCATATTCTTTAGAGAGAAAAACTCTCCTGTGCATTCTCTTTCGAGGCTACATGCTTAGACATACACGCAACACCAAAGCATTTCGAATTACAACCTGTTGTTTAGGAAAAACAAGATAATTTCACACGATGCGGGATTTCCTTAAAACGTGGTTTTCTGAAAAATTTTGACGAAAGAAAATTCTCCTGTGGGTTCTCGTTTGAGGCTACATGTTTAGTTGTAAACGCTACACCAAATCTTTTCGAGTTACAACGTTTTGTTTAGGAGATACAAGCTAATTTTGTAAGATGCGTTATTACCTCTCGTAAAGTGTTTCCAATACTTACGTATTTGTCTTTACTCTGCAACAATGTATTTCCATATAACGTGGTATTCTTACATATTCTTTCGAGGGAAAACTCTACTGTGCATTCTCTTTTGAGGCTACACGCTTAGACATACACGCAACATCAAAGCTTTTCGAGTTACAACGTGTTGTTTAGGAAAAACAAGATAATTTCGCACGATGCGGGATTTCCTTAAAACGTGGTTTTCTGACAAATTTTGACGAAAGAAAATTCTCCTGTGGGTTCTCTTTTGAGGGTACACATTTAGACGTACAAGCCACACCAAATCCTTTCGAGTTATATCGTGTTGTTTAGGAGATACAAGCTTATTTTGTACTATGTGTTATTTCTACTCGTAAAGTTTAAGTGTTTCCAATAAGTATGTATTTGTCTTTACTCTGCAACACTGTATTTCCTTATAATGTGGTATTCCTACATAATCTTTTGGGAGAAAACTCTCCTGTGCGTTCTCTTTTGAGGCTACACGCTTAGATATACCCGCAACACCAAACCTTTTCGGGTTACAACATGTTGTTTAGGAAAAACAAGATAATTTCGCACGATGCGGGATTTCTTTAAAACGTGGATTTTGACAAATTTTGACGAAAGAAAACTCTCTTGTGGGTTCTCTTTTGAGGCTACACGTTTAGACGTACACGCCACACCAAATCTTTTCGAGTTACAGCGTGTTATTTAGGAGATACAAACTAATTTTGTACGATGCCTTATTTCTTCTCGTAAAGTTTAAGTGTTTCCAATAAGTACCTATTTGTCTTTACTCTGCAACACTGTATTTTCTTATAACGTGGTATTCTTACGTATTCTTTCGAGAAAAAACTCTCCTGTGCATTCTCTTTTGAGGCTACACGCTTAGACATACACGCAACACCAAAGCTTTTCGAGTTACAATGTGTTGTTTAGGAAAAACAAGATAATTACGCACGATGCGGGATTTCCTTAAAACGAGGTTTTCTGACAAATTTTGACGAAAGAAAATACTCCTGTGGGTTCTGTTTTGAGGCTACACATTTAGACATACACGCCACACCTAATCCTTTCGAGTTAAAACGTGTTGTTTAGGAGATACAAGCTAATTTTTTAAGATGCGTTATTTCTTCTCGTAAAGTTTAAATGTGTCCAATACGTTCGTAATTGCCTTTACTCTGCAACACTGTATTTCCTTATAACGTGGTAATCTTGCATATTCTTTAGAGAGAAAAACTCTCCTGTGCGTTCTCTTTAGAGGCTACATGCTTAGACATACACGCAACACCAAAGCATTACGAATTACAACCTGTTGTTTAGGAAAAACAAGATAATTTCACACGATGCGGGATTTCCTTAAAACGTGGTTTTCTGAAAAATTTTGACGAAAGAAAATTCTCCTGTGGGTTCTCTTTTGAGGCTACATGTTTAGTTGTAAAGGCCACACCAAATCTTTTCGAGTTACAACGTTTTGTTTAGGAGATACAAGCTAATTTTGTACGATGCGTTATTACCTCTCCTAAAGTGTTTCCAATATGTACGTATTTGTCTTTACTCTGCAACAATGTATTTCCATATAACGTGGTATTCTTACATATTCTTTCGATAGAAAACTCTCCTGTACATTCTCTTTTGAGGCTACATGCTTAGACATACACGCAACACCAAAGCTTTTCGAGTTACAACTTGTTGTTTAGGAAAAACAAGATAATTTCGCACGATGCGGGATTTCCTTAAAACGTGGTTTTCTGACAAATTTTGATGAAAGAAAATTCTCCTGTGGGTTCTCTTTTGAGGGTACACGTTTAGACGTACAAGCCACACCAAATCCTTTCAAGTTATATCGTGTTGTTTAGGAGATACAAGCTTATTTTTTACTATGTGTTATTTCTACTCATAAAGTTTAAGTGTTTCCAATAAGAATGTATTTGTCTTTACTCTGCAACACTGTATTTCCTTATAATGTGTTATTCCTATATAATCTTTTGGGAGAAAACTCTCCTGTGCGTTCTCTTTTGAGGCTACACGCTTAGATATACCCGCAACACCAAACCTTTTCGAGTTACAACATGTTGTTTAGGAAAAACAAGATTACTTCGCACGATGCGGGATTTCTTTAAAACGTGGGTTTTGACAAATTTTGACGAAAGAAAACTCTCCTGTGTGTTCTCTTTTGAGGCTACACGTTTAGACGTACACGCCATACCAAATCTTTTCGAGTTACAGCATGTTGTTTAGGAGATACAAACTAATTTTGTACGATGCCTTATTTCTTCTCGTAAAGTTTAAGTGTTTCCAATAAGTACGTATTTGTCTTTACTCTGCAACACTGTATTTCCTTATAACGTGGTATTCTTACATATTCTTTCGAGAGAAAACTCTCCTGTGCATTCTCTTTTGAGGCTACACGTGTAGACATACACGCAACACCAAAGCTTTTCGATTTACAATGTGTTGTTTAGGAAAAACAAGATAATTTCGCACGATGCGGGATTTCCTTAAAACGTGGTTTTCTGACAAATTTTGACGAAAGAAAATACTCCTGTGGGTTCTCTTTTGAGGCTACACGTTTAGACGTACACGCCACACCAAATCCTTTCGAGTTAAAACGTGTTCTTTAGGAGATACAAGCTAATTTTTTAAGATGCGTTATTTCTTCTCGTAAAGTTTAAATGTGTCCAATATGTACGTAATTGCCTTTACTCTGCAACACTGTATTTCCTTATAACGTGGTAATCTTGCATATTCTTTAGAGAGAAAAACTCTCCTGTGCGTTCTCTTTCGAGGCTACATGCTTAGACATACACGCAACACCAAAGCATTTCGAATTACAACCTGTTGTTTAGGAAAAACAAGATAATTTCACACGATGCGGGATTTCCTTAAAACGTGGTTTTCTGACAAATTTTGACGAAAGAAAATTCTCCTGTGGGTTCTCTTTTGAGGCTACATGTTTAGTTGTAAACGCCACACCAAATCTTTTCGAGTTACAACGTTTTGTTTAGGAGATACAAGCTAATTTTGTACGATGCGTTATTACCTCTCGTAAAGTGTTTCCAATACGTACTTATTTGTCTTTACTCTGCAACAATGTATTTCCATATAACGTGGTATTCTTACATATTCTTTCGAGAGAAAACTCTCCTGTGCATTCTCTTTTGAGGCTACACGCTTAGACATACACGCAACACCAAAGCTTTTCGAGTTACAACGTGTTGTTTAGGAAAAACAAGATAATTTCGCACGATGCAGGATTTCCTTAAAACGTGGTTTTCTGACAAATATTGACGAAAGAAAATTGTCCTGTGGTTCTCCTTTGAGGCTACACGTTAGACGTACACACCACACCAAATCTTTTCGAGTTATAACGTGTTGTTTAGGAGATACAAACTAATTTTGTATGATGCCTTATTTCTTCTCGTAAAGTTTAAGTGTTTCCAATAAGTATGTATTTGTCTTTACTCTGCAACACTGTATTTACTTATAACGTGGTATTCTTACATATTCTTTCGAGAGAAAACTCTCCTGTGCATTCTCTTTTGAGGCTACACGATTAAACATACACGCAACACCAAAGCTTTTCGAATTACAATTTGTTGTTTAGGAAAAACAAGATAATTTAGCATGATGCGGGATTTCCTTAAAACGTGGTTTTCTGACAAATTTTGACGAATGAAAATACTCCTGTGGGTTCTCTTTTGAGGCTACACGTTTAGATGTACACACCACACCAAATCTTTTCGAGTTACAACGTGTTGTTTAGGAGATACAAGCTAATTTTGTACGATGCGTTATTTCTTCTCATAAAGTTTAAATTTTTCCAATACATACGTATTTGCCTTTACTCTGCAACACTGTATTTCCTTATAACGTGGTATTTTTGCATATTCTTTCAAGAGAAAACTCTCCTGTGCGTTCTCTTTCGAGGCTACATGCTTAGACATACACGCAACACCAAAGCTTTTCGAATTACAACGTGTTGTTTAGGAAAAACAAGATAATTTCGCACGATGCGGATTTCCTTAAAACGTGGTTTTCTGAAAAATTTTGACGAAAGAAAATTCTCCTGTGGGTTCTCTTTTGAAGCTACATGTTTAGTTGTAAACGCCACACCAAATCTTTTCGAGTTACAACGTGTTGTTTAGGAGACACAAGCTAATTTTGTACGATGCATTATTACTTCTTGTAAAGTGTTTCCAATACTTATGTGTTTGTCTTTACTCTGCAACACTGTATTTCCTTATAACGTGGTATTCTTACATATTCTTTCGAGAGAAAACTCTCCTGTGCGTTCTCTTTTGAGGCTACACGCTTAGACATACACGCAACACCAAAGCTTTTCGAATTACAACGTGTTGTTTAGGAAGAACAAAATAATTTCTCACGATGCGGGATTTCCTTAAAACGTGGTTTTCTGACAAATTTTGACGAAAGAAAATTGTCCTGTGGTTCTCTTTTGAGGCTACACGTTTAGACGTACACGCCACACCAAATCTTTTCGAGTTACAACGTGTTGTTTAGGAGATACAAGCTAATTTTGTATGATGCTTTATTTCATCTCTCTAATTTTAAGGGTTTCCAATACGTAAGTATTTGTCTTTATTCTGCAACATTGTACTTCCTTATAATGTGGTATTCTTACATATTCTTTCGAGAGAAAACTCTTCTGTGTGTTCTCTTTTGAGGCTACATGCTTAGACATACACACAACACCAAAGCTTTTCGAGTTACAACGCGTTGTTTAGGAAAAACAAGATAATTTCGCACGATGCGGGATTTCCTTAATACGTGGTTTTCTGACAAATTTTTACCAAAGAAAATTCTCCTGTGGGTTTTCTTTTGAGGCTACACATTTAGACGTACACGCCACACCAAATGTTTTCGAGTTACAACGTGTTGTTTAGGAGATACAAACTAATTTTTTACAATGCGTTATTTTTTCTCATAAAGTGTTTCCAATAAGTACGTATTTGTCTTTACTCTGCAACACTGTATTTCCTTATTACGTGGCATTCTTACATTTTCTTTCGAGGGAAAACTCTCCTGTGCGTTCTCTTTTGAGGCTACATGCTTAGACATACACGCAACACCAAAGCTTTTCGAATTACAACGTGTTGTTTAGGAAAAACAAGATACTCTCTCACGATTATTTTGCACGATGCAGGATTTCCTTAAAACGTGGTTTTCTGAAAATTTTGACGAAAGAAAATTCTCCTATGGGTTCTCTTTTGAGGCTACACGTTTAGACGTACACTCCACACCAAGTCATTTCAAGTTACAACGTGTTGTTTAGGAGATACGAGCTAATTTTGTACGATGCTTTATTTCATCTCTTAAAGTTTAAGGGTTTCCAATACGTACGTATTTGTCTTTACTCTGCAACACTGTATTTCCTTATAACGTGGTATTCTTACATATTCTTTCGAGAGAAAACTCTCCTGTGTGTTCTCTTTTGAGGCTCTACACTGAGACATACACGCAACACAACAGCTTTTTGAGTTACAACGTGTTGTTTAGGAAACACAAGATAAATTCGCACGATGCAGGATTTCCTTAATACGTGGTTTTCTGACAAATTTCCAAAGAAAATTCTCCTGTAGGTTCTCTTTTGAGGCTACACGTTTAGACGTACACGCCACATCAAATCTTTTCGAGTTACAACGTGTTGTTTAGGAGATACAAGCTAATTTTGTACAATGCGTTATTTCTTCTCGTAAAGTGTTTCCAATACGTACGTATTTGTCTTTACTCTGCAACACTGTATTTCCTTATAACGTGGTATTCTTACAAATTCTATCGAGAAAATACTCTCCTTTGCGTTCTCTTTTGAGGCTACGCGCTTAGACATACACGCAACACCAAAACTTTTCGAGTTACAACTTGTTGTTTAGGAAAAAGAAGATAATTTTGCACGATGAGGGATTTCCTTAAAACGTGGTTTTCTCACATATTTTGACGATAGAAAATTCTCCTGTCGGTTCTCTTTTGAGGCTACACGTTTAGACGTACATGCCACACCAAATCCTTTCGAGTTACAACCTGTTGTTTAGGAGATACAAGCTAATTTAGTATGATGCGTTATTTCTTCTTGTAAAGTGTTTCCAATACATACGTTTTTGTCTTTACTCTGCAACACTGTATTTCCTTATAACGTGGTATTCTTACATATTCTTTCGAGAGAAAACTCTCCTGTGCGTTCTCCTTTGAGTCTACACGCTTAGCCATACACGCAACACAGAAGATTTTCGAGTTACAACGTGTTGTTTAGGAAAAACTAGATAATTTCGCACGATGCGAGATTTCGTTAAAACGTGGTTTCTGACAAATTTTGATGTACAAAAATTCTACTGTCGGTTCTCTTTTGAGGCTACATGTTTAGACGTACATGTCACATGAAATCTTTTCGAGTTACAACGTGTTGTTTAGGAGATACAAGCCAATTTTGTACAATGCTTTATTTCTGCTCTTAAAGTGTTTCCAATATGTACGTATTTGTCTTCTCTCTGCAACACTGTATTTCCTTATAACGTGGTATTCTTACATATTCTTTCGAGAGAAAAAACTCTCCTGTGCATTCCCTTTTGAGGCTACACACTTAGACATACACGCAACACCAAAGATTTTCGAGTTACAACTTGTTGTTTAGGAAAACAAGATAATTTTGTAGGATGTGGGATTTCGTTAAAACGTGGTTTTCTGACAAATTTTTAAGAAAGAAAATTCTCCAGTGGTTTCTCTTTTGAGGCTTCACTTTTAGACGTACACGCCAAACCAAATGTTTTCGTGTTTCCACTTGTTGTTTAGAAGATACAAGCTAATATTGTATGATGCGTAATTTCTTCTCGTAAGTGTTTCCAATATGTACTTTTTGTCTTTACTTTGCAACACTGTATTTCCTTATAACATTGTATTCCTACATGTTCTTTCGAGAGAAAACTCTCCTGTTCATTCTCTTTTGAAGCTACACGCTTAGACATACACGCAACACCAAAGCTTTTCGAGTTACAACGTGTTGTTTAGGAAAAACAAGATAATTTCGGAGGATGCGGGATTTCCTTAAAACGTGGTTTTCTGACAAATTTTGACGAAAGAAAATTCCCCTTTGTGTTCTCTTTTGAGGCTACACGTTTAGACGTACACGCCAAACCAAAACTTTTCGAGTTACCACGTGTTGTTTAGGAGATACAAGCTAATTTTGTTCGATGCTTTGTTTCTTCTTGTAAAGTGTTCCCAATATATACTTATTTGTCTTTACTCTGCAAAATTGTATTTCCTAATAACGTGGTATTCTTACATATTCTTTCGAGAGAAAACCCTCCTGTGCCTTCTCTTTTGAGGCTCCATGCTTACACATACACGCAACACGAAAGCTTTTCGAGTTACAACATGTTGTTTAGGAAAAAGAAGATGATATCCCACGATGCGGGATTTCATTAAAACGTAGTTTTCTGAAAAATTTTGACGAAAGAAAATTCTCCTGTGGGTTCTCTTTTGATGCTATACGTTTAGACGTACACGCCACACCAAATCTTTTCGAGTTACAACCGGTTGTTTAGGAGATACAAGCTAATTTTGTAAGATGCGTTAATTCTTCTCGTAAGGTGTTTCCAATAAGTAAGTATTTGTCTTTACTCTGGAACACTGTATTTCCTTATAACGTGGTATTCTTACATATTCTTTCGAGAGAAAACTATCCTGTGCGTTCCCTTTTGAGGCTACACACTTAGACATATAGGCAACACCAAAGCTTTTCGAGTTACAACGTGTTGTTTATGAATAAAAAGATAATTTCGCACGATGTGGGATTTCCTTAAAACATGGTTTTCTGACAAATTTTGACAAAAGAATATTCTCCTGTGGGTTCTCTTTTGACGCTAAACGTATAGACGTGCACGCCACACCAAATCCTTTCGAGTTACCACGTTTCGTTTAGGAGATACAAGCTAATTTTGCATGATGTGTTATTTCTTCTCGTAAAGTGTTTCCAAAACGTACGTATTTGTCTTTCTCTGCAACACTGTATTTCCTTATAACGTGGTATTCTTATATATTCTTTCGAGGAAAAACTCTCCTGTGCATTCTCTTTTGAGGCTACACGCTTAGACATACACGCAACACCAAGTCTTTTCGAGTTACAACGTGTTGTTTAGGAAAAACAAGATTATTTCGCACGATGCGAGATTTCCATAAAACGTGGTTTTCTGAAAAATTTTGACGAAAAAATTTTCCTGTGGGTTCTCTTTTGAGACTACACGTGTAGAGGTACGAGCCACACCAAATCTTTTCCAGTTACAACGTGTTGTTTAGGAGATACAAGCTAATTTTGTACGATGCGTTATTTCTTCTCTTAAAGTGTTTCCAATACGTACTTAGTTGTCTTTACTCTGCACCACCGTATTTCCTTATAACATGGTATTCCAACATATTCTTTCGAGAGAAAACTTTTCTGTGCGTTCTCTTTTGAGGCTACACGCTTAGAAATACACGCAACCCCAAAGCTTTTCGATTTACAACGTGTTGTTTGGAAAAACAAGATAATTTCGCACGATGCGAGATTTTCTTAAAACGTGGTTTCTGACAAATTTTGATGAAAGAAAATTCTCCTGTGGGTTCTCTTTTGAGGCTACACGTTTAGACGTACACGTCACACCAAATCTTTTCGAGTCATAACGTGTTGTTTAGGAGATACAAGCTAATTTTGTATGATGCGTTATTTCTTCTCCTAAAGTGTTTCCAATACATATGTATTTTTGTTGACTCTACAACACTGTATTTCCTTATAACGTGGTATTCTTACCTATTCTTTTGAAAGAAAACTCTCCTGTGCCTTCTCTTTTGAGGCTCCACGCTTAGACATACACGCAACACTAAAGCTTTTCGAGTTACAACATGTTGTTTAGGAAAAAGAAGATGATTTCGCAAGATGCGGGATTTCCTTAATAAGTGGTTTTCTGAAAAATTTTAACGAAAGAAAATTCTCCTGTGGGTTCTCTTTTGAGGCTACACGTTTAGACGTACACACCACACCAAATCCTTTCGAGTTACCACGTGTTGTTTAGGAGATACAAGATAATTTTGTAAGATGCATTATTTCTTCTCGTAAAGTGTTTCCAATACATACGTATTTGTCTTTACACTGCAAAACTGTATTTTCTTATAACGTTGTATTCTTACATGTTCTTTCGAGAGAAAACTCTCCTGTGCGTTCTCTTTAGAGGCTACACGCTTAGACATACACGCAACACCAAAGCTTTTCGAGTTACAACGTGTTGTTTAGGAAAAACAAGATAATTTTGCACGATGCGGGATTTCCTTAAAACGTGGTTTTCTGACAAATTTTGGCGAAAGAAAGTTCTCCTGTGGGTTCTCTTTTGAGGCTACACGTGTAAACGTACGAGCCTCACCAAATCTTTTCGAGTTCCAACGTGTTGTTTAGGAGATACAAGCTAATTTTGTACGACACGTTATTTCTTCTCTTAAAGTGTTTCCAATACGTACGTATTTGTCTTTACTCTGCAACACTGTATTTCCTTATAACGTAGTATTCTTACATATTCTTTCGAGAGAAAACTCTCCTGGGTGTTCTCTTTTGAGGCTACATGCTTAGACATACACGCAACAGCAAAGGTTTTCGAGTTACAATGTGTTGTTTAGGAAAAATAAGATAATTTCGCACGATGCGAGATTTCCTTAAAATGTGATTTCTGACAAATTTTGATGATAGAAAATTCTCCTGTCGGTTCTCTTTTGAGGCTACACGTTTAGATGGACACCTCTCACCAAATCTTTTCGAGTTACAACGTGTTGTTTAGGAGATACAAGCTAATTTTGTACGATGCGTTATTTCTTCCCGTAAAATATTTCCAATTTGTACTTATTTGTCTTTACTCTGCAAAATTGTATTTCCTTATAATGTGGTATTCTTACATATTCTTTCGAGAGAAAACTCTTCTGTGCCTTCTCTTTTCAGGCTCCACACTTAGACATACACGCAACACCAAATCTTTTCGAGTTACAACATGTTGTTTAGGAAAAAGATGATTTCGCACGATGCGGGATTTCCTTAAAACGTGGTTTTCTGAAAAATTTTGACGAAAGAAAATTCTCCTGTGGGTTCTCTTTTGAGGCTACACGTTTAGACGTACACGCTACAGCAAATCTTTTCGAGTAACAATGTGTTGTTTAGGAGATTCAAGCTAATTTTGTACTATGCGTTAATTCTTCTCGTAAAATTTTTCCAATATGTAAGTATTTGTCTTTACTCTGCAACACTGTATTTCCTTATAACGTGGTATTCTTACATATTCTTTCGAGAGAAAACTATCCTGTGCGTTCCCTTTTGAGGCTACACACTTAGATATACAGGCAACACCAAAGCTTTTCGAGGTACAACGTGTTGCTTATGAAAAACAAGATAATTTCGCACGATGCGGGATTTCCTTAAAACGTGGTTTTCTGACAAATTTTGAAGAAAGAAAATTCTCCTGTCGGTTCTCTTTTGAGGTTGCACGTGTAGACGTCCGAGCCTCACCAAATCTTTTCGAGTTCCAACGTGTTGTTTAGGAGATACAAGCTAATTTTGTACGACACGTTATTTCTTCTCTTAAAAGTGTTTCCAATATGTACGTATTTGTCTTTACTCTGCAACACTGTATTTCCTTATAACGTAGTATTCTTACATATTCTTTCGAGAGAAAACTCTCCTGGGTGTTCTCTTTTGAGGCTACATGCTTAGACATACACGCAACAGCAAAGGTTTTCGAGTTACAATGTGTTGTTTAGGAAAAATAAGATAATTTCGCACGATGCGAGATTTCCTTAAAATGTGGTTTCTGACAAATTTTGATGAAAGAAAATTCTCCAGTGGGTTCTCTTTTGAGGCTACACGTTTAGACGTACACCTCACACCAAATCTTCTCGAGTTACAACGTGTTGTTTAGGAGATACAAGCTAATTTTGTACGATGCGTTATTTCTTCCCGTAAAATATTTCCAATTTGTACTTATTTGTCTTTACTCTGCAAAATTGTATTTCCGTATAATGTGGTATTCTTACATATTCTTTTGAGAGAAAACTCTTCTGTGCCTTCTCTTTTCAGGCTCCACACTTAGACATACACGCAACACCAAAGCTTTTCGAGTTACAACATGTTGTTTAGGAAAAAGATGATTTCGCACAATGCGGGATTTCCTTAAAACGTGGTTTTCTGAAAAATTTTTACGAAAGAAAATTCTCCTGTGGGTTCTCTTTTGAGGCTACACGTTTAGACGTACACGCTACAGCAAATGTTTTCGAGTAACAATGTGTTGTTTAGGAGATTAAAGCTAATTTTGTACTATGCGTTAATTCTTCTCGTAAAGTTTTTCCAATATGTAAGTATTTGTCTTTACTCTGCAACACTGTATTTCCTTATAACGTGGTATTCTTACATATTCTTTCGAGAGAAAACTATCCTGTGCGCTCCCTTTTGAGGCTACACACTTAGATATACAGGCAACACCAAAACTTTTCGAGGTACAACGTGTTGTTTATGAAAAACAAGATAATTTCGCACGATGCGGGATTTCCTTAAAACGTGGTTTTATGACAAATTTTGAAGAAAGAAAATTCTCCTGTGGGTTCTCTTTTGAGGCTACACGTTTAGACGTACACACCACACCAAATCCTTTCGAATTACCACGTGTTGTTTAGGAGGTACAAGCAAATTTTGTAGGATGCAATATTTCTTCTCGTAAAGTTTTTCCAATACGTACGTATTTGTCTTTACTTTGCAACACTGTATTTCCTTATAATGTTGTATTCTTACAATTTCTTTCGAGAGAAAACTCTCCTGTGCGTTCTCTTTAGAGGCTCCATGCTTACACATACACGCAACACCAAAGCTTTTCGAGTTATAACGTTTTGTTTAGCAAAAAGAAGATGATTTCGCACAATACAGGATTTCCTTAAAACGTGGTTTTCTGACAAATTTTGAAGAAAGAAAATTCTCCTGTGGGTTCTCTTTTGAGGCTACATGTTTAAATGAACACGCCACACCAAATCTTTTCGAGTTACAATGTGTTGTTTTGGAGATACAAGCTAATTTTGTACGATGCGTTAATTCTTCTCCTAAAGTGTTTCCAATATGTACTTATTTGTCTTTACTCTGCAAAATTGTATTTCCTTATAACGTGGTATTCTTACATATTCTCTCGAGAGAAAACTCTCCTGTTCCTTCTCTTTTGAGGCTCCACGCTTACACATACACGCAACACCAATGCTTTTCTAGTTACAACATGTTGTTTAGGAAAAAGAAGGTGATTTCGCACGATGCGGAATTTCCTTAAAACGTGGTTTTCTGAAAAATTTTGAAGAAAGAAAATTCTCCTGTGGGTTCTCTTTTGAGGCTACACATTTAGACGTACACACCACACCAAAAGTTTCGAGTTACAACTTGTTGTTTAGGAGATACAACCTAATTTTGTACTATGCATTAATTCTTCTCGTAAAGTGTTTCCAATACGTACGTGTTTGTCTTTACTCTGCAACACTGTATTTCCTTATAACGTGGTATTCTTACATATTCTTTCGAGAGAAAACTCTCCTGTGCGTTCTCTTTTGAGACTACATGCTTAGACAAACACTCAACACCAGAGCTTTTCGAGTTAAAACGTGTTGTTTAGGAAAAAATAGATAATTTCGCTCGATGCGAGATTTCCATAAAACGTGGTTTCTGACAAATTTTAATGAAAGAAAATTCTCCTGTGGGTTCTCTTTTGAGGCTACACGTTTAGACGTACACGTCACACCAAATCTTTTCGAGTTACAACGTGTTGTTTAGGAGATACAAGCTAATTTTGTATGATGCGTTATTTCTTCTCGTAAAGTGATTCCAATATGTACTTAATTGCCTTTACTCTGCAAAATTGTATTTCTTTATAGCGTGGTATTCTTCCATATTCTTTCGAGAGAAAACTCTCCTGAGCGTTCTCTTTTGAGGCTCCACGCTTAGACATACAGGCAACACCAAAGCTTTTCGAGTTACAACATGTTGTTTAGGAAAAAGAAGATGATTTGGCACCATGCGGGATTTCCTTAAAACGTGGTTTTCTGAAAAATTTTAACGAAAGAAAATTCTCCTGTGGGTTCTCTTTTGAGGGTACACGTTTAGACGTACACGCCACACCAAATCTTTTCGAGTTACAACGTGTTGTTTAGGAAATACAAGCTAATTTTGTACTGTGCTTTAATTCTTCTCGTAAAGTGTTTCCAATACGTACGTGTTTGTCTTTACTCTGCAACACTCTATTTCCTTATAACTTGGTATTCTTACATATTCTTTTGAGAGAAAACTCTCCTGTGGGTTCTCCTTTGAGGCTACATGCTTAGACATACACATAACGCCAGAGCTTTTCGAGTTACAACGTGTTGTTTAGGGAAAACAAGATAGTTTCGTACGATGCGAGATTTCCTTAAAACATGGATTCTGATAAATTTTGATGAAAGAAAATTCTCCTGTGGGTTCTCTTTTGAGGCTACACGTTTAGACGTACACGTCACACCAAATCTTTTCGTGTTACAACATGTTGTTTAGGAGATACAAGGTAATTTTTTATGATGCGTTATTTCTTCTCGTAAAGTGTTTCCAATATGTACTTATTTGACTTTACTCTGCAAAATTGCACTTCCTTATAACGTGGTATTCTTACATATTCTTTCGAGAGAAAACTCTCCTGTGCCTTCTCTTTTGAGGCTCCATGCTTAGACATACACGCAAGACTAAAGCTTTTCGAGTTACAACATGTTGTTTAGGAAAAAGAAGATGATGTTGCACGATGCGGGATTTCCTAAATACGTGGTTTTCTGAAAAATTTTAACGAAAGAAAATTCTCCTGTGTGTTCTCTTTTGAGGCGACACGTTTAGACGTACATGCCACACCAAATCCTTTCGAATTACAACGTGTTGTTTAGGAGATATAAGCTAATTTTTTATGATGCGCTAATTCTTCTCGTAAAGTGTTTCCAATATGTACGTATTTGTCTTTACACTGCCACACTGTATTTCCTTATAACGTGGTATTCTTACATAATCTTTCGAGAGAAAACTATCCTGGGCATTCCCTTTTGAGGCTACACACTTAAACATACAGGCAACACCAAAGCGTTTCGAGTTACAACGTGTTGTTTATGAAAAACAAGATAACATCGCACGATGCAGGATTTCCTTAAATCGTGGTTTTCTGACAAATTTTGACGAAAGAAAATTCTCCTGTGGGTTCTCTTTTGAGGCTACGCATTTAGACGTACACGTCACACCAAATCCTTTCGAGTTACCACGTGTTGTTTAGGAGATACAAGCTAATTTTGTACGATGCGTTATTTCTTCTTGCAAAGTGTTTCCAATACATATGTATTTGTCTTTACTCTTCAACACTGTATTTCCTTATAACGTTGAATTCTTACGTGTTCTTTCGAGAGAAAACACTCCTGTGCCTTCTCTTTTGAGGTTCCACGCTTAGACCTACACGCAACACCAAAGCTTTTCGAGTTACAACATGTTGTTTAGGAAAAAGAAGATGATATGGCATGATTCGGGATTTCCTTAAAACGTGGTTTTCTGAAAAATTTTGACGAAAGAAAATTCTCCTGTGGGTTCTCATTTGAGGCTACACGTTTAGTTATACATGCCACACCAAATCTTTTCGAGTTACAACGTGTTGTTAAGGAGATACACGCTAATTTTGTAAGACGCGTTAATTCTTCTAGTAAAGTGTTTCCTATACGTACGTATTTGTCTTTACTCTGCAACACTGTATTTCCTTATTCGTGGTATTCTTACATATTCTTTCGAGAGAAAACTATCCTGTGTGTTCCCTTTTGAGGCTACACACTAAGACATACATGCAACACCAAATCTCTTCGAGTTACAACGTGTTGTTTAGGAAAAACAAGATAATTTCGCACGATGCGGGATTTCCTTAAAACGTGATTTTCTGAAAAATTTTGATGAAAGAAAATTCTCCTATGGGATCTCTTCTGAGGCTACACCTTTAGACATACATGCCACACCAATTCTTTTCGAGTTACAACGTGTTGTTTAGGAGATACAAGCTAATTTTGTACGATGCATTATTTCTTCTCATAAAGTGTTTCCAATACTTATGTATTTGTCTTTACTCTGCAACATTCGGTATTTCTTCTCGCATGGTAAAACATTAGCTTGTATCTCCTAAACAACACGTTGTAACTCGAAAAGATTTGTTGTAGCGTTTACATCTAAACGTGTAGCCTCAAAAGTGAACCCACAGGAGAATTTTCTTTCGTCAAAATTTTCCAGAAAACCACGTTTTATGGAAATCCCGCATCGTGCGAAATTATCTTGTTTTTCCTAAACAACACCTTGTACCTCGAAAAGTTTTGGTGTTGCGTGTATGTCTAAGCGTGTAGCCTCAAAAGAGAACGCACAGGAGAGTTTTCTCTCGAAAGAATATATAAGAATACCACGTTATATGGAAATACAGTGTTGCAGAGTAAAGACAAATATGTACGTATGGAAACACTTTACGAGAGGAAAAAACTCATGGTAAAAAATTAGCTTGTACCTCCTCAACAACACGTTGTAACTCGAAAAGATTTGGTGTGGTGTTTACATCTAAACGTGTAGCCTCAAAAGAGAACCCACAGGAGAATTTTCTTTCGTCAAAATTTGTCAGAAAACCACCTTTTAAGGAAATCCCGCATCGTGCAAAATTATCTTGTTTTTCCTAAACAACACGTTGTAACTCAAAAAGCTTTTGTGTTGCGTGTATGTCTACGCGTGTAGCCTCAGAAGAGAACGCACAGAAGAGTTTTCTCTCGAAAGAATATGTAAGAATACCATGTTATAAGGAAATACACTGTTGCAGAGTAAAGACAAATAGGTACTTATTGGAAACACTTTACGAGAAGAAATAATGTATCGTACAAAATTAGCTTGTATCTCCTAAACAACACGTTGTAACTCGAAAAGATTTGGTGTGGCGTGTACGTCTAAACATGTAGCCTCAAAAGGGAACCCACAGGAGAATTTTCTTTCGTCAAAATTTGTCAGACAACCACGTTTTAAGGAAATCCCGCATCGTGCGAAATTATTTTGTTTTCCAAAACAACACGTTGTAACTCGACAAGCTTTAGTGTTGCGTGTATGTCTAAGCATGTAGCCTCAAAAGAGAATGCACAGGAGAGGTTTCTCTCGAAAGAATATGTAAGAAAACCACGATATATGGAAATACAGTGTTGCAGAGTAAAGACAAATATGTACGTATTGGAAACACTTAACGAGAAGAAATAACGCATCTACAAAATTAGCTTGTATCTCCTAAACAACACGTTGTGACTCAAAGGGATTTCGTGTGGCGTGTACGTCTAAACGTGCAGCCTCAAAAGAGAACCCACAGGAGTATTTTCTTTCGTCAAAATTTTTCAGAAAACCACGTTTTAAGGAAATCCCGCATCGTGAGAAATTATTTTGTTTTTCCAAAACAACACGTTGTAACTCGAAAAGCTTTGGTGTTGCGTGTATGTCTAAGCATGTAGCCTCAAAAGAGAACGCACAGGAGAGGTTTCTCTCGAAAGAATATGTAAGAAAACCACGATATATGGAAATACAGTGTTGCAGAGTAAAGACAAATATGTACGTATTGGAAACACTTTACGAGAAGAAATAACGCATGGTATAAAATTAGCTTGTATCTCCTAAACAACACGTTGTGACTCAAAAGGATTTGATGTGGTGTTTACAACAACGCGTTGTAACTCAAAAAGATTTGGTGTGGCGTGTAGCCTCAAAAGAGAACCCACAGGAGAATTTTCTTTCGTCAAAATTTGTCAGAAAACCACGTATTAAGGAAATCCCGCATCGTGCGAAATTATCTTGTTTTTCCTAAACAACACGTTGTGACTCAAATAGCTTTGGTGCTGCGTGTATGTCTAAGCCTGTAGCCTCAAAAGAGAACGCACAGGAGAGTTTTCTCTAGAAAGAATATGAAAGAATACCACGTTATAAGGAAATACAGTGTTGCAGAGTAAAGACAGATGCATACATATTGGAAACACTTTACGAGAAGAAATAATGCATCGTACAAAATTAGCTTGTATTTACTAAAAAGCACGTTGTAACTCGAAAAGATTTGGTGTGGCATGTACCTCTAAACGTGTAGCATCTAAAGAGAATACACTGGAGAATTTTCTTTGGTCAAAATTTGTCAGAAAACCACTTTTTAAGGAAATCCCGCATCGTGCGAAATTATCTTGTTTTTCCTAAACAACACGTTGTAACTCGAAAAGCTTTGGTGTAGCGTGTATGTCTAAGCGTGTAGCCTCAAAAGAGAATGCACAGGAGAGTTTTCTCTCGAAAGAATATGTAAGAATACCAAGTTATAAGGAAATACAGTGTTGCAGAATAAAGACAATTACATATGTATTGGAAACACTTTACCAGACGAAATATCGCATCGTACAAAATTAGCTTGTTTCTCCTAAACAACACGTCGTAACTCGAAAAGATTTGGTGTGGCGTGTACGTCTAAAAGTGTAGCCTTATAAGAGAACCCACAGTAGAATTTTTTTGGTCAAAATTTGTCAGAAAACCACGTTTTAAGGAAATCCCACATCGTGCGAAATTATCTTGTTTTTCCTAAACAACACGTTGTAACTCAAAAAGCTTTGGTATTGGGTGCATGTCTAAGAATGTAGCCTCAAAAGAGAACGCACAGGAGAGTTTTCTCTCGAAAGAATATGTAGGAATACTTCGTTATATGGAAAAACAGTGTTACAGAGTAAAGACAATTATGCACGTATTTGAAACACTTTACGAGAAGAAATAATGCATGGGAAAAAATTAGCTTGTATCTCCTAAACAACACGTAGTAACTCGAAAGGATTTGGTGTGGTGTTTACATCTAAAGGTGTAGCCTCAAAAGAGAACCCACAGGAGAATTTTCTTTCGTCAAAATTTTTTCAGAAAACCACGTTTTAAGGAAATCCGGCATCGTGTGAAATTATCTGGTTTTTCCTAAACAACACGTTGTAACTCGAAAACCTTTGGTTTTGCATGTATGTCTAAGCGTGTAGCCTCAAAAGAGAACGCACAAGAGACTATTCTCTCGAAAGAATATGTAAGAATACCACGTTATAAGGACATACAGTGTTGCAGAGTAAAGACAGATACATACATATTGGAAACACTTTTCGAGAAGGAATGATACATCGTACAAAATTAGCTTGTATTTCCTAAACAACACGTTGTAACACGAAAAGATTTTGTGTGGCATGTACGTTGAAACGTGTAGCCTCAAAAGAGAACCCACAGGAGAATTTTCTTTCGTCAAAATATGTCAGAAAACCACGTTTTAAGGAAATCCCACATCGTGCGAAATTATCTTGTTTTTCCTAAACAACACGTTGTAACTCGAAAAGCTTTGGTGTAAACAACACGTTGTAACTCGAAAAGATTTGGTGTGGTGTTTACATCTAAACGTGTAGCATCAAAAGAGAACCCACAGGAGAATTTTCTTTGGTCAAATTTTTTTCAAAAAACCACGTTTTAAGGAAGTCCTGCATTGTGCGAAATTATCTTGTTTTTCCTAAACAACACGTAGTAACTCGAAAAGCTTTGGTGTTGCGTGTGTGTCTAAGCGTGTAGCCTCAAAAGAGAATGCACAGTAGAGTATTCTCTCGAAAGAATATGTAAGAATACCACGTTATAAGGAAGTACAGTGTTGCAGAGTAAAGACAGATACATACTTATTGGAATCACTTTACGAGAAGGAATAATACATCGTACAAAATTAGCTTGTATTTCCTAAACAACACGTTGTAACTCGAAGGATTTGGTGTGATGTGTAAGTTGAAACGTGTAGCCTCAAAAGAGAACCCTCAAGAGAATTTTCTTTCCTCAAAATTTTTCAGAAAACCACGTTTTAAGGAAATCCCGCATTGTGCGGAATTATCTTGCTTTTCCTAAAAAACACGTTGTAACTCGAAAAGCTTTGGTGTTGCGTGTATGTCTAAACGTGTGGCCTCAAAAGAGAATGCACAGGAGAGTTTTCTCTCGAAAGAATATATATGAATACCACATTTTAAGGAAATACAGTGTTGCAGAGTAAAGACAAATACGTATGTATTGGAAACACTTTACGAGAAGAAATAACGCATCGTACAAAATTAGCTTGTATCTCCTAAACAACACGATGTTACTCGAAAAGATTTGATATGGCGTGTACGTCTAAATCTGTAGCCTCAAAAGAGAACTCACAGGAGAATTTTCTTTCGTCAAAATTTGTCAGAATACCACGTTTTATGGAAATCCCGCATCCTGGAAATTATCTTGTTTTTCTAAACAACACGTTGTAACTCGAAAAGCTTTGGTGCTGCGTGTATGTCTAAGCGTGTAGACTCAAAAGAGAATGCACAGGAGAGTTTTCTCTCGAAAGAATAAGTAAGAATACCACGTTATAAGGAAATACAGTGTGGCAGAGTAAAGATAGATACATACGTATTTGAAACACTTACGAGAAGAAATAATGCATCGTACAAAATTAGCTTGTATTTCCTAAGAAGCACGTTGTAACTCGAAAAGCTTTGGTGTGGCGTGTACGTCTAAACGTGTAGCCACAAAAGAGAACCCACAGGAGAATTTTCTTTCGTCAAAATGTTTCAGAAAACCACGTTTTAAGGAAATCCCGCATCTTGCGAAATCATCTTCTTTTTCCTAAACTACATATTGTAACTTGAATAGCTTTGGTGTTGCCTGTATATCTCAGTGTGTAGCCACAAAAGGGAACGCACAGGACAGTTTTCTATCGAAAGAATATGTAAGAAGACCACGTTATAAGGAAATACAATGTTGAGAGTAAAGACAAACACGTACTACTTGGAAACACTTTATGAGAAGAATTAACGCATTGTAAAAAAGTAGCTTGTATCTCCTAAACAACATGTTGTAACTCGAACAGATTTGGTGTGGCGTGTACGTCTAAACATGTAGCATCAAAAGAGAACCCACAGGAGAATTTTCTTTCGTCAAATTTTTTCAGAAAATTTTAAGGATATCCCGCATCATGCAAAATCATCTTCTTTTTCCTAAACAACATGTTGTAACTCGAAAAGCTTTGGTATTGCGTGTATGTGTAAGCGTGGAGCCTCAAAAGAGAAGGCACAGGAGAGTTTTCTCTCTAAAGAATATGTAAGAATACCACCTTAAAAGGAAATACAATTTTGCAGAGTAAAGATAAATAAGTACATATTGGAAACACTTTACGAGAAGAAATAATGCATCGTAAAAAATTAGCTTGTATCTCCTAAACAACACGTTGTAACTCGAAAATATTTGGAGTGACGTGTACGTCTAAACGTGTATCCTCAAAAGAGAACCCACAGGAGAATTTTCTTTCATCAAAATTTGTCAGAAACCACGTTTACGGAAATCTCGCATCGTGCGAAATTATCTTGTTTTTCCTAAACAACACGTTGTGAATCGAAAAGCTTTGGTGTTGCGTGTATGTCTAAGCGTGTAGCCTCAAAAGAGAACGCACAGGAGAGTTTTCTTTCGAAAGAATATGTAGGAATACCACGTTATAAGGAAATACAGTGTTGTAGAGTAAAGACAACTACTTACGTATTGGAAAAACTTTAAGAGAAGAAATAACGCATCATAAAAAATTAGCTTGTATCTCCTAAACAACACTTTGTAACTCGAAAAGATTTGGTGTGGCTCGTACCTCTACAAGTGTCGCATCAAATAAGAACCCACAGGAGAACTTTCTTTTGTCAAATTTTTCAGAAAACCACGTGTATGGAAATCTCGCATCATGCGAAATTATCTAGTTTTTCCTAAACAACACGTTGTAACTCGAAAAGCTTTGGTGTTGTGTGTATGTCTAAACGTGTAGCCTCAAAAGAGAACTCACAGGAGAGTTTTCGCTCGAAAGAATATGTAAGAATACCACGTTATAAGGAAATACAGTGTTGCAGACAAAGACAAATACGTACGTATTGGAAACACTTTACGAGAAGAAATAACACATCGTACAAAATTAGCTTGTATCTTCTAAACAACACGTGGTAACTCGAAAGGATTTGGTGTGGAGTGCATGTCTAAACGTGTAGCATCAAAAGAGAACCCACAGGAGAATTTTCTTTCGTCAAAATTTGTCAGAACACAAGGGTTTAAGGAAATCCCGCAATGTGCGAAATTATCTTGTTTTTCATAAACAACACATTGTAATTCGAAAAGCTTTGGTGTTGCCTGTATGTCTAAGTGTGTAACCTCAAAAGGGAATGCAAAGGATAGTTTTCTCTCGAAAGAATATGTAAGAATACCACGTTATAAGGAAATACAGTGTTGCAGATTAAAGACAAATACGTACGTATTGGAAACACTTTACGAGAAGAATTAAGGCAACGTCCAAAATTAGCTTATATCTCCTAAACAACACGTTGTAACTCGAAAAGATTTGGCGTGGCGTGTACTTCTAAACCTGTAGCCTCAAAAGAGAACACACAGGAGAATTTTCTTTCGTCAAAATATTTCAGAAAACCACGTTTTAAGTAAATCCTGCATCGTGCAAAATCATCTTCTTTTTCCTAAACAACATGTTGTAACTCGAAAAGCTTTGGTGTTGCGTGTATGTGTAAGCATGGAGCCTCAAAAGAGAAGGCACAGGAGAGTTTTCTCTCGAAAAAATATGTAAGAATACCACGTTATAAGGAAATACAATTTTGCAGAGTAAAGACAAATAAGTACATATTGGAAACACTTTAGGAGAAGAAATAACGCATCGTAAAAAATTTACTTGTATCTCCTAAACAACACGTTGTAACTCGAAAAGATTTGGTGTGATGTGTATGTCTAAACGTGTAGCCTCAAAAGAGAACCCACAGGAGAATTTTCTTTCATCAAATTTGTCAGAAACCACGTTTTAAAGAAATCTCGCATCGTGGGAAATTATCTTGTTTTTCCTAAACAACACGTTGTAACTCGAAAAGCTTTGGGGTTGCGTTTATGTCTAAGCATGTAGCCTCAAAAGAGAACGCATAGGAGAAATTTCTCTTGAAAGAATATGTAAGAATACCACTTTATAAGGAAATACAGTGTTGCAGAGTAAAGACAAATACGTACATATTGGAAACACTTTAGGAGAAGAAATAACGCATCGTACAAAATTAGCTTGTATCTCCTAAACAAAATGTTGTAACTCGAAAATATTTGGTGTGGCTCATACCTCTACACGTGTAGCCTCAAAAGAGAACCTACAGGAGAACTTACTTTAGTCAAAATTTTTCAATAAACCACGTTTTATGGAAATCTCGCATCGTGCGAAATTATCTTGTTTTTCCTGAACAACACGTTGTAACTCGAAAAGCTTTGGCGTTGCGTGTTTGTCTAAGCATGTAGCCTCAAAAGAGAACGCACAGGAGAGTTTTCCCTCGAAAGAATATGTAAGAATACCACGTTATAAGGAAATACAGTGTTGCAGAGTAAAGACAAATAAGTACGTATTGGAAACACTTTACGAGAAGAAATAACGCTTCGTACAAAATTTGCTTGTATTTCCTAAGCAACACGTTGTAACTCGAAAAGATTTGGTGTGGCTCGTATGTCTACACGTGCAGCCTCAAAAGAGTGCCCACAGGAGGACTTTCTTTCTTCAAAATTTGTCAGAAAACAACGTTTTATGGAAATCCCGCATCGTGCAAAATTATCTACTTTTTCCTAAACAGCACGTTGTAACTCGAAAAGCTTAGGTGTTGCGTGTATGTTTAAGCCTGTAGCCTCTAAATAGAACGCACAGGAGAGTTTTCTCTCGAACGAATATGTAAGAATACAACGTTATAAGGAAATAGAGTGTTGCAGAGTAAAGACAAATACAAAAGTATTGGAAACATTTTACCAGAGGAATTAATGCATCGTACAAAATTAGCTTGTATCTCCTAAACAACATGTTGTAACTCTAAAAGATTTGGTGTGACGTGTACGTCTAAACGTGTAGCCTCAAAAGAGAACCCACAGGAGAATTTTCATTCATCAAAATTTGTCAGAAACCACGTTTTAAGGAAATCTCGCATCGTGCGAAATTATCTTGTTTTTCCTAAACAACACGCTGTAACTCGAAAAGCTTTGGTGTTGCGTGTATGTCTGAGCGTGTAGCCTGAAAAGAGAACACACAGGAGAGTTTTCCCTCGAAAGAATAGGTAAGAATACCACGTTATAAGGAAATACAGTGTTGCAGAGTAAAGACAAATAAGTACGTATTGGAAACACTTTACAAGAAGAAATAACGCATCGTAAAAAATTTGCTTGTATCTCCTAAACAACACGTTGTAACTTGAAAAGATTTGGTGTGGCTCGTACGTCTAAACGTGTAGCCTCAAAAGAGAACCCACAGAAGAAGTTTCTTTCGTCAATATTTGTCAGAAAACCACGTTTTAAGGAAATCCCGCATCGTGCAACATTATCTTGATTTCCTAAACAACACGTTGAAACTCGGAAAGCTTTGGTGTTGCATGTATGTCTAAGCATGTAGCCTCTAAAGAGAATGCACAGGAGAGTTTTCTCTCGAAAGAACATGTAAGAATACAACGTTATAAGGAAATAGAGTGTTGCAGAGTAAAGACAAATGTGTACGTATTGGAAACACTTTAAGAGAAGAAATAACGCATCGTACAAAATTAGCTTGTACCTCCTAAACAACACGTGGTAACTCGAAAGGATTTGGGGTGGCGTGCACGTCTAAACGTGTAGCCTCAAAAGAGAACCCACAGGAGAATTTTCTTTCGTCAAAATTTGTCAGAACACCACGTTTTAAGGAAATCCCGCATCGTGCGAAATTATCTTGTTTTTCATAAACAACACGTTCTAACTCGAAAAGCTTTGGTGTTGCCTGTATGTCTAAGTGTGTAGCCTCAAAAGGGAACGCACAGGATAGTTTTCTCTCGAAAGAATATGTAAGATTACCACGTTATAAGGAAATACAGTGTTGCAGAGTAAAGACTAAAACGTACGTATTGGAAACACTTTATGAGAAGTATTAACACATCTTACAAAATTAGCTTGTATCTCCTAAACAACACGTTGTAACTCGAAAAGATTTGGTGTGGCGTGTACATCTAAACATGTAGCCTCAAAAGAGAACACACAGGAGAATTTTCTTTCCTCAAATTTTTTCAGAAAACCACGTTTTAAGGAAATCCCGCATCGTGCGAAATCATCTTCTTTTTCCTAAACAACATGTTGTAACTCGAAAAGCTTTGGTGTTGCGTGTATGTGTAAGCGTGGAGCCTCAAAAGAGAAGGCACAGGAGAGTTTTCTCTCAAAAGAATATGTAAGAACACCACGTTATAAGGAAATACAATTTTGCAGAGTAACGACAAATAAGTACATATTGGAAACACTTTAGGAGAAGAATTAACGCATCGTACAAAATTAGCTTGTATCTCTTAAACAACACGTTGTAACTCTAAAAGATTTGGTGTGGCGTGTTCATTTAAACATGTAGCCTCAAAAGAGAACCCACAGGAGAATTTTCTTTCATAAAAATTTGTCAGAAAACCATGTTTTAAGGAAATCCCGCATCATGCGAAATCATCTTCTTTTTCCTAAACAACATGTTGTAACTTGAAAAGCTTTGGTGTTGCGTGTATGTGTAAGCGTGGAGCCTCAAAAGAGAAGGCACAGGAGCGTTTTCTCTTGAAAGAATATGTAAGAATACCACGTTATAAGGAAATACAATTTTGCAGAGTAAAGACAAATAAGTACATATTGGAAACACTTTATGAGAAGAAATAATGCATCGAAAAAAATTAGCTTGTATCTCCTAAACAACATGTTGTAACTCGAAAAGATTTGGTGTGATGTGTACGTCGAAACGTGTAGCCTCAAAAGAGAACCCACAGGAGAATTTTCTTTCATCAAAATTTGTCAGAAACCATGTTTTAAGGAAATCTCGCATCCTGCGAAATTATCTTGTTTTTCCTAAACAACACGTTGTAACTCGAAAAGCTTTGGTGTTGCGTGTATGTCTAAGCGTGTAGCCTCAAAAGAGAATGCACAGGAGAGTTTTCTCTTGAAAGAATATGTAAGAATACCACGTTATAACGAAATACAATTTTGCAGAGAATAGAAAAATAAGTACATATTGGAAACACTTTAGGAGAAGAAATAACACTTCGTACGAAATTAACTTGTATCTCCTAAGCAACACATTGTAACTCGAAAAGATTTGGTGTGACGTGTATGTCTAAACGTGTAGCCTCAAAAGAGAACCCAAAGGAGAATTTTCTTTCATCAAAATTTGTCAGAAACCACGTTTAAAGAAATCTCGCATCATGCGAAATTATCTTGTTTTTCCTAAACAACACGTTGTAAATAGAAAAGCTTTGGTGTTGCGTGTATGTCTAAGCGTGTAGCCTCAAAAGAGAACGCACAGGAGAGTTTTATCTCGAAAGAATATGTAAGAATACAACGTTATAAGGAAATACACTGTTGCAGAGTATAGACAAATACATACCTATTGGAGACACTTTAAGAGAAGAAATAAGGCATCGTACAAAATTAGCTTGTATCTCCTAAACAACACGTTGTAACACGAAAAGATTTGGTATGGCTCGTACCTCTATACGTGTAGCCTCAAAAGAGCACCGACAGGAGAACTTTCTTTCATCAAAATTTTTCAGAAAACCACGTTTTATGGAAATCTCGCATAGTGCGAAATTATCTTGTTTTGCCTAAACCACATGTTGTAACTCGAAAAGCTTTGGCGTTGCCTATTTGTCTAAGCGTGTAGCCTCAAAAGAGAACGCACAGGAGTGTTTTCCCTCGAAAGAATATGTAAGAATAACACGTTATAAGGAAATACAATGTTGCAGACTAAAGACAAATAAGTACGTATTGGAAACACTTTACGAGAAGAAATAACGCATCGTACAAAATTTGTTTGTATCTCCTAAACAACACGTTGTAACTTGAAAAGATTTGGTGTGGCTCGTACGTCTACAAGTGTAGCCTCAAAAGAGAAACCACAGGAGAACTTCCTTTCGTCAAAATTTGTCAGAAAACCACGTTTTAAGGAAATCCCGCATCGTGCAATATTATCTTGTTTTTCCTAAACAACACGTTGTAACTTGAAAAGCTTTGGTGTTGCGTGTATGTCTAAGCCTGTAGCCTCTAAAGAGAACGCACAGGAGAGTTTTCTCTCAAAAGAAAATGTAAGAATACAACGTCATAAGGAAATACAGTGTTGCAGAGTAAAGACAAATACATAAGTATTGGAAACACTTTACGAGAAGAAATAACGCATCATAAAAAATTAGCTTGTATCTCCTAAGCAACACGTGATAACTCGAAGGATTTGGTGTGGCGTGTACATCTAAACGTGGAGCCTCAAAAGAGAACCCACAGTAGAATTTTCATTCATCAAAATTTGTCAGAAAACCACGTTTTAAGGAAATCCCGCATCGTGCGAATTAATCTTGTTTTTCATTAACAACACGTTGTAACTCGAAAAGCTTTGGTGTTGCCTGTATGTCTAAGTGTGTAGCCTCAAAAGGGAACGCACAGGATACTTTTCTCTCGAAAGAATATGTAAGAATACCACGGTATAAGGAAATACAGTGTTGCAGAGTAATAACAAATATGTACGTATTGGAAACACTTTATGAGAAGAATTAACGCATCGTACAAAATTAGCTTGTATCTCTTAAACAACACGTTATAACTCGAAAAGATTTGGTGTGGCGTGTACATGTAAACATGGAGCCTCAAAAGAGAACCCACAGGAGAATTTTCTTTCCTCAAAATTTTTCAGAAAACCACGTTTTAAGGAAATCCCGCATCGTGCGAAATCATCTTCTTTTTCCTAAACAACATGTTGTAACTCGAAAAGCATGGGTGTTGCGTGTATGTGTAAGGGTGGAGACTCAAAAGAGAAGGCACAGGAGAGATTTCTCTCGAAAGAATATGTAAGAATACCACGTTATAAGGAAATACAATTTTGCAGAGTAAAGACAAATTAGTACATATTGGAAACACTTTATGAGAAGAAATAACGCATCCTTAAATATTAGCTTGTATCTCCTTAACAACACATTGTAACACGAAAAGATTTGGTGTGACATGTACGTCTAAACGTGTAGCCTCAAAAGAGAACCCACAGAAGAATTTTCTTTCATCAAAATTTGTCAGAAAACACGTTTTAAGGAAATCTCACATCGTGCGAAATTATCTTGTTTTTCCTTAACAACACGTTGTAACTCGAAAAGCTTTGGTGCTGAGTGTTTGTCTAATCGTGTAGCCTCAAAAGAGAACGCACAGGAGAGTTTTCTCTCGAAAGAATATGTAAGAATACCACGTTATAAGGAAATACAGTGTTGCAGAGTAAAGAAAAATAAGTACATATTGGAAACATTTTACGAGAAGAAATACCGCATCGTAAAAAATTTGCTTGTATCTCCAAAACAACACGTTGTAACTCGAAAAGATTTCGTGTGGCTCGTATGTCTGCATGTGTAGCCTCAAAAGAGAACCCACAGGAGAACTTTCTTTCGTCAAAATTTGTCAGAAAACCAGGTTTTAAGGAAATCCCGCATCGTGCAAAATTATCTAGTTTTTCCCAAACAACACGTTGTAACTAGAAAAGCTTTGGTGTTGCTTGTGTGTCTAAGCCTGTAGCCTCTAAAGAGAACGCACAAAAGAGTTTTCTCTCGAAAGAACATGTAAGAATACAACGTTAAAAGGAAATACAGTGTTGCAGAGTAAAGACAAATAAGTAAGTACTGGAAACACTTTACGAGAAGAAATAACGCTTCGTACAAAATTAGCTTGTATCAACTAAGCAACACGTGGTAACTCGAAAGGATTTGGTGTGGCGTGTACGTCTAAACGTGGAGCCTCAAAAGAGAACCCACAGGAGAGTTTTCTTTCGTCAAAATTTGTTAGAAAATCACATTTTAAGGAAATCCCGCATCATGTGAAATAATCTTGTTTCTCATAAAAAACAGGTTGTAACTCGAAAAGCTTTGGTGTTGCCTGTATGTCTAAGTGTGTAGCCTCAAAAGGGAACGCATAGGATAGTTTTGTCTCGAAAGAATATGTAAGAATACCATGTTATCAGGAAATACAGTGTTGCAGAGTAAAGACAAATACGTACATATTGGAAACACTTTATGAGAAGAATTAACGCATCGTACAAAATTAGCTTGTATCTCCTAAACAACACGTTGTAACTCGAAAGGATTTGGTGTGGCGTGTACATCTAAACATGTAGCCTCAAAAGAGAACCAACAGGAGATTTTTCTTTCTTCAAAATTTTTCAGAAAACCACGTTTTAAGGAAATCCCGCATCATGCGAAATCATCTTCTTTTTCCTAAAAAACATGTTGTAATTCGAAAAGCTTTGGTGTTGCGTGTATGTGTAAGTGTGGAGCCTCAAAAGAGAACGCACAGGAGAGTTTTCTCTCGAAAGAATATGTAAGAATACCACGTTATAAGGAAATACAATATTGCAGAGTAAAGACAAATAAGTACATATTGGAAACACTTTATGAGAAGAAATAACGCATCGTACAAAATTAGCTTGTATCTCCTAAACAACTCGTTGTAACTCGAAAAGATTTGGTGTGACATGTACGTCTAAACATGTAGCCTCAAAAGAGAACCCACAGGAGAATTTTCTTTCATCAAAATTGTCAGAAAACACGTTTTAAGGAAATCTCACATCGTGCAAAATTATCTTGTTTTTCCTAAACAACACGGTGTAACCCGAAAAGCTTTGGTGTTGAGTTTTTGTCTAAGAGTGTAGCCTCAAAAGGGAATGCACAGGAGATTTTTCTCTCGAAAGAATATGTAAGAATACCACGTTATAAGGAAATACAGTGTTGCAGAGTAAAGACAAATAAGTACGTATTGAAAACACTTTACGAGAAGAAATAACGAATCGTAAAAAAATTGCTGGAATCTCATAAACAACACCTTGCAACTCGAAAAGATTTGGTGTGGCTCGTACATCTAAAGGTGTAGCCTCAAAAGAGAACCCACAGGAGAACTTTCTTTCGTCAAAATTTCTCAGAAAACCACGTTTTAAGGATATCCCGCATCGTGCAAAATTATCTTGTTTTTCCTAAACAACACGTTGTAAATCGAAAAGCTTTTGTGTTGCGTGTATGTCTATGCATGTAGCCTCTAAAGAGAACGCACAGGAGACTTTTCTCTCCAAAGAACATGTAAGAATACAACGTTATAAGGAAATACAGTGTTGCAGAGTAAAGACAAATACGTACATATTGGAAACACTTTACGAGAAGAAATAACGCATCGTACAAAATTAGCTTGTATCTCCTAAACAACACGTGGCAACTCGAAAAGATTTGGTGTGGCATGCACTTCTAAACGTGTAGCCTCAAAAGAGAACCAACAGGAGAATTATCGTTTGTCAAAATTTGTCAGAACACCACGTTTTAAGGAAATCCCGCATCGTGCGAAATTATCTTGTTTTTCATAAACAACACGTTGTAACTCGAAAAGCTTTGGTGTCGCCTGTATGTCTAAGTGTGTAGCCTCAAAAGGGAACGCACAGGATAGTTTTCTCTCGACAGAATATGTAAGAATACCACGTTATAAGGAAATACAGTGTTGCAGAATAAAGACAAATACGTACCTATTGAAAATACTTTACGAGAAGAAATAACGCATCATACAAAATTAGCTTGTATCTCCTAAACAACACGTGGTAACTCGAAAGGATTTGGTGTGGCGTGCACCTCTAAACGTGAAGCCTCAAAAGAGAACCCACAGGAGAATTTTCTTTCGTCAAAATTTGTCAGAAAACCACGTTTTAAGGAAATCCCGCATCGTGCGAAATTATCTTGTTTTTCATAAACAACACGTTCTAACTCGAAAAGCTTTGGTGTTGCCTGTATGTCTAAGTGTGTAGCCTCAAAAGGGAATGCACAGGATAGTTTTCTCTCAAAAGAATATGTAAGAATACCACGTTATAAGGAAATACAGTGTTGCAAAGTAAAGACAAATACGTACGTATTGGAAACACTTTATGAGAAGAATTAATGCATCGTACAAAATTAGCTTGCATCTCTTAAACAACACGTTGTAACTCGAAAAGATTTGGTGTGGCATGTACATCTAAACATGGAGCCTCAAAAGAGAACCCACAGGAGAATTTTCTTTCGTCAAATTTTTTCAGAAAACCACGTTTTAAGGAAATCCCGCATCATGCGAAATCATCTTCTTTTTCCTAAACAACATGTTGTAACTCGAAAAGCGTTGGTGTTGCGTTTATGTGTAAGCGTGGAGACTCAAAAGAGAAAGCACAGGAGAGTTTTCTCTCGAAAGAATATGTAAGAATACCACGTTATAAGGAAATAAAATTTTGCAGAGTAAAGACAAATAAGTATGTATTAGAAACACTTTACGAGAAGAAATAACGCATCCTAAACAACACGTTGTAACTCGAAAAGATTTGGTGTGACGTGTACGTATAAATGAGTAGCCTCAAAAGAGAACCCACACGAATATTTTCTTTCATCAAAATTTGTCAGAAAACACGTTTTAAGGAAATTTCACATCGTGCGAAATAATCTTGTTTTTCCTAAACAACACGTTGTAACTCGAAAAGCTTTGGTGTTGAGTGTTTGTCTAAGCGTGTAGCCTCAAAAAGAGAACGCACAAGAGAGTTTTCTCTCGAAAGAATATGTAAGAATACCACGTTAGAAGGAAATACAGTGTTGCAGAGTAAAGACAAATAAGTACTTATTGGAAACACTTTACGAGAGGAAATAACGCATCCTAAATAATTTGCTTGTATCTCCTAAACAACACGTTGTAACTCGAAAAGTTTTGGTGTGGCTCAAAGGTCTGCATGTGTAGCCTCAAAAGAGAACCCACAGGAGAACTTTCTTTCGTCAAAATTTGTCAGAAAACCTCGTTTTAAGAAAATCCCGCATCGTGCAAAATTATCTTGTTTTTCCTAAACAACATGTTGTAACTCGAAAAGCTTTGGTGTTGCGTGTATGTCTAAGCCTGTAGCCTCTAAAGAGAACGCACAGGAGAGATTTCTCTCGAAAGAACATGTAAGAATACAACGTTATAAGGAAATACAGTGTTGCAGAGTAAAGACAAATAAGTAAATATTGGAAACACTTTATGAGAAGAAATAACGCATCGTACAAAATTAGCTTGTATCTCCTAAACAACACGTTGTAACTCGAAAGTATTTGGTGTGGCGTGTACTTCTAAACGTGGAGCCTCAAAAGAGAACCCACAGGATAATTTTCTTTCGTCAAAATTTGTCAGAAAATAACGCGTCGTGCAAAATTAGCTTGTATCTCCTAAACAACACGTGGTAACTCGAAAGGATTTGGTGTGGCGTGCACGTCTAAACGTGAAGCCTCAAAAGAGAACCCACAGGAGAATTTTCTTTCATCAAAATTTGTCAGAAAACCACGTTTTAAGGAAATCCCGCATCGTGCGAAATTATCTTGTTTTTCATAAACAACACGTTCTAACTCGAAAAGCTTTGGTGTTGCCTGTATGTCTAAGTGTGTAGCCTGAAAAGGGAACGCACAGGATAGTTTTCTCTCAAAAGAATATGTAAGAATACCACGTTATAAGGAAATACAGTGTTGCAAAGTAAAGACAAATACGTACGTATTGGAAACACTTTATGAGAAGAATTAACACATCGTACAAAATTAGTTTGTATCTCCTAAACAACCCGTTGTAACTCGAAAGGATTTGGTGTGGCGTGTACATCTAAACATGTAGCCTCAAAAGAGAACCCACAGGAGAATTTTCTTTCGTCAAAATATTTCAGAAAACCACGTTTTAAGGAAATCCCGCATCATGCGAAATCATCTTCTTTTTCCTAAACAACATGTTGTAACTCGAAAAGCGTTGGTGTTGCGTTTATGTGTAAGCGTGGAGACTCAAAAGAGAAAGCACAGGAGAGTTTTCTCTCGAAAGAATATGTAAGAATACCACGTTATAAGGAAATACAATTTTGCAGAGTAAAGACAAATAAGTACGTATTAGAAACACTTTACGAGAAGAAATAACGCATCCTAAACAACACGTTGTAACTCGAAAAGATTTGGTGTGACGTGTACGTATAAATGAGTAGCCTCAAAAGAGAACCCACACGAATATTTTCTTTCATCAAAATTTGTCAGAAAACACGTTTTAAGGAAATCTCACATCGTGCGAAATAATCTTGTTTTTCCTAAACAACACGTTGTAACTCGAAAAGCTTTGGTGTTGAGTGTTTGTCTAAGCGTGTAGCCTCAAAAAGAGAACGCACAAGAGAGTTTTCTCTCGAAAGAATATGTAAGAATACCACGTTAGAAGGAAATACAGTGTTGCAGAGTAAAGACAAATAAGTACTTATTGGAAACACTTTACGAGAGGAAATAACGCATCCTAAATAATTTGCTTGTATCTCCTAAACAACACGTTGTAACTCGAAAAGTTTTGGTGTGGCTCAAAGGTCTGCATGTGTAGCCTCAAAAGAGAACCCACAGGAGAACTTTCTTTCGTCAAAATTTGTCAGAAAACCTCGTTTTAAGAAAATCCCGCATCGTGCAAAATTATCTTGTTTTTCCTAAACAACATGTTGTAACTCGAAAAGCTTTGGTGTTGCGTGTATGTCTAAGCCTGTAGCC
Organism: Apodemus sylvaticus; assembly: GCF_947179515.1. Lineage (NCBI taxonomy): Eukaryota > Metazoa > Chordata > Mammalia > Rodentia > Muridae > Apodemus > Apodemus sylvaticus. Next base: position 993,592 of record NW_026263043.1, on the reverse strand, counting down.
TCTAAAGAGAACGCACAGGAGAGATTTCTCTCGAAAGAACATGTAAGAATACAACGTTATAAGGAAATACAGTGTTGCAGAGTAAAGACAAATAAGTAAATATTGGAAACACTTTATGAGAAGAAATAACGCATCGTACAAAATTAGCTTGTATCTCCTAAACAACACGTTGTAACTCGAAAGTATTTGGTGTGGCGTGTACTTCTAAACGTGGAGCCTCAAAAGAGAACCCACAGGATAATTTTCTTTCTTCAAAATTTGTCAGAAAATAACGCATCGTACAAAATTAGCTTGTATCTCCTAAACAACACGTGGTAACTCGAAAGGATTTGGTGTGGCGTGTACGTCTAAACGTGGAGCCTCAAAAGAGAACCCACAGGATAATTTTCTTTCGTCAAAATTTGTCAGAAAACCACGTTTTAAGGAAATCCTGCATCATGCGAAATAATCTTGTTTTTCAGAAACAACACGTTGTAACTCGAAAAGCTTTGGTGTTGCCTGTATGTCTAAGTGTGTAGATTCAAAAGGGAACGCAGAGGATAGTTTTCTCTCGAAAGAATATGTAAGAATACCACGTTATAAGGAAATACAGTGTTGCAGAGTAAAGACAAATACGTACGTATTGGAAACACTTTATGAGAAGAATTAACACATCGTACAAAATTAGTTTGTATCTCCTAAACAACCCGTTGTAACTCGAAAGGATTTGGTGTGGCGTGTACATCTAAACATGTAGCCTCAAAAGAGAACCCACAGGAGAATTTTCTTTCGTCAAAATATTTCAGAAAACCACGTTTTAAGGAAATCCCGCATCGTGCGAAATCATCTTCTTTTTCCTAAACAACATGTTGTAATTCGAAAAGCTTTGGTGTTGCGTGTATGTGTAAGCGTGGAGCCTCAAAAGAGAATGCACAGGGGAGTTTTCTCTCAAAAGAATATGTAAGAATACCACGTTATAAGGAAATACAATTTTGCAGAGTAAAGACAAATAAGTACGTATTGGACACACTTTACGAGAAGAAATTACGCATCGTAAAAAATTAGCTTGTATCTCCTAAACAACACGTTGTAACTCGAAAAGATTTGGTGTGACATGTACGTCTAAACGTGTAGCCTCAAAAGAGAACTCACAGGAGAATTTTCTTTCATCAAAATTTGTCAGAAACCACGTTTTAAGGAAATCTCGCATCGTGCGAAATTATCTTGTTTTTCCTAAACAACACGTTGTAACTCGAAAAGCTTTGGTGTTGCGTGTATGTCTAATCTTGTAGCCTCAAATGAGAATGCACAGGAGAGTTTTCTCTCGAAAGAATATGTAAGAATACCACGTTATAAGGAAATACAGTGTAGCAGAGTAAAGACAAATAAGAATGTATTGGAAACACTTTAAGTGAAGAAATAATGCATCGTACTAAATTAGCTTGTATCTCCTAAGCAACACATGGTTACTCGAAAGGATTTGGTGTGGCGTGTACGTCTAAACGTGGATTCTCAAAAGAGAACACACAGGAGAACTTACTTTCGTCAAAATTTGTCAGAAAACCATGTTTTAAGGAAATCCCGCATCGTGCGAAATAATCTTGTTTTTCATAAACAAAACGTTGAAACTCGAAAAGCTTTGGTGTTGCCTGTATGTCTAAGTGTGTAGCCTCAAAAGGGAACGCACAGGATAGTTTTCTCTCGAAAGAATATGTAAGAATACCACGTTATAAGGATATACAGTGTTGCAGAATAAAGACAAATACGTACGTATTGGAAACACTTTATGAGAAGAATTGACGCATCTTACAAAATTAGCTTGTAACTCCTAAACAACACTTTGCAACTCGAAAAGATTTGGTGTGGCGTGTACGTCTAAACATGTAGCCTCAAAAGAGAACCCACAGGAGAATTTTCTTTCGTCAAATTTTTTCAGAAAACCACGTTTTAAGGAAATCCCGCATCGTGCGAAATCATCTTCTTTTTCCTAAACAACATATTGTAACTCGAAAAGCTTTGGTGTTGCGTGTATGTGTAAGCGTGGAGCCTCAAAAGAGAAGGCACAGGAGCGTTTTCTCTCGAAAGAATATGTAAGAATACCACGTTATAAGGAAATACAATTTTGCAGAGTAAAGACAAATAAGTACATATTGGAAACACTTTACGAGAAGAAATAACGCATCGTACAAAATTAACTTGTATCTCCTAAACAACACGTTGTAACTCGAAAAGATTTGGTGTGACGTGTATGTCTAAACGTGTAGCCTCAAAAGAGAACCCACAGGAGAATTTTCTTTCATCAAAATTTATCAGAAACCACGTTTTAAGGAAATCTCGCATCGTGCAAAATTATCTTGTTTTTCCTAAACAACACGTTTTAACTTGAAAAGCTTTGTCGTTGCGTGTATGTCTAAGCATGTAGCCTCAAAAGAGAACACACAGGAGAGTTTTCCCTCAAAAGAATACGTAAGAATACCACGTTATAAGGAAATATAATTTTGCAGAGTAAAGACAAATAAGTACTTATTGGAAACACTTTATGAGGAGAAATAACGCATCATAAAAAATTACCTTGTATCTCGTAAACAACACGTTGTAACTCGTTAAGATTTGGTGTGACGTGTACGTCTAAACGTGTAGCCTCAAAAGAGAACCCACAGTAGAATTATCTTTCATCAAAATTTGTCAGAAAACCACGTTGTATGGAAATCTCGCATCTTGCGAAATTATCTTGTTTTTCCTAAACAACACGCTGTAACTCGAAAAGCTTTGGCATTGCGTGTATGTCTAAGCGTGTAGCCCAAAAAAAAAAAAAACGCACAGAAGAGTTTTCCCTCGAAAGAATATGTAAGAATACCACATTATAAGGAAATACAGTGTTGCAGAGTAAAGACAATTAAGTACATATTGGAAACACTTTACAAGAAGAAATAACGCATCATACGAAATTAGCTTGTATCTCCTAAACAACACGTTGTAACTCGAAAAGATTTGGTGTGACGTGTACGTCTAAACATGTAGCCTCAAAAGAGAACCCACAGGAGAACTTTCTTCAGTCAAAATTTTTCAGAAAACCACGTTTTATGGAATCTCGCATCGTGCGAAATTATCTTGTTTTTCCTAAACAACACGCTGTAACTCGAAAAGCTTTGGCGTTGCGTGTATGTCTAAGCGTGTAGCCCCCCAAAAAAAAAAAACGCACAGGAGAGTTTTCCCTCGAAAGAATATGTAAGAATACCACGTTATAAGGAAATACAGTGTTGCAGAGTAAAGACAATTAAGTACATATTGGAAACACTTTACGAGAAGAAATAACGCATCATACGAAATTAGCTTGTATCTCCTAAACAACACGTTGTAACTCGAAAAGATTTGGTGTGACGTGTACGTCTAAACATGTAGCCTCAAAAGAGAACCCACAGGAGAACTTTCTTCAGTCAAAATTTTTCAGAAAACCACGTTTTATGGAAATCTCGCATCGTGCGAAATTATCTTGTTTTTCCTAAACAAAACGTTGTAACTCGAAAAGCTTTGGCGTTGCGGGTATGTCTAAGCGTGTAGCCCAAAAGAGAACGCACAGGAGAGTTTTCCCTCGAAAGAATATGTAAGAATATCACGTTATAAAGAAATACAGTGTTGCAGAGTAAAGACAATTAAGTACATATTGGACACACTTTACAAGAAGAAATAACGCATCGAACAAAATTTGCTTGTATCTCCTAAACAACAAGTTGTAACTCGAAAAGATTTGGTGTGGCGTGTACGTCTAAACCTGTAGCCTCAATAGACAACGCACAGGAGAACTTTCTTTCGTCAAAATTTGTCAGAAAACCACGTTTTAAGGATATCCCGCATCGTGCAAAATTATCCTGTATTCCTAAACAACACGTTGTAACTCGAAAACCTTTGGTGTTGCATGTATGTCTAAGCGTGTAGCCTCTAAAGAGAACGCACCGGAGAGTTTTCTCTCGAAAGAACATGTAAGAATACAATGTTATAAGGAAATACAGTGTTGCAGAGTAAAGACAAATACGTAAATATTGGAAACACTTTACGAGAATAAATAATGCATCGTACAATATTAGCTTGTATCTCCTAAACAACACGTGGTAATTCCAAAGGGTATGGTGTGGCGTGCACGTCTAAACGTGTAGCCTCAATAGAGAACCCACAGGAGAATTTTCTTTCGTCAAAATTTGTCAGAACACCAAGTTTTAAGGAAATCACGCATCGTGGGAAATTATCTTGTTTTTCATAAACAACACGTTGTAACTTGACAAGCTTTGGTGTTGCCTGTATGTCTAAGTGTGTAGCCTCAAAAGGGAACGCACAGGATAGTTTTCTCTCGAAAGAATGTGTAAGAATACCACGTTATAATGAAATACAGTGTTGCAGAGTAAAGACAAATACGTACGTATTGGAAACACTTTACGAGAAGAAATAAAGCATCGTACAAAATTAGCTTGTATCTCCTAAACAACACGTGGTAACTCGAAAGGATTAGGTGTGACGTGCACGTCGAAACGTGAAGCCTCAAAAGAGAACAAACAGAATAATTTTCTTTCGTCAAAATTTGTCAGAAAACCATGTTTTAAGGAAATCCGGCATCGTGCGAAAGTATCTTGTTTTTTATAAACAACACGTTGTAACTCAAAAAGCTTTGGTGTTGCCTGTATGTCTAAGTGTTTAGCCTCAAAAGGGAATGCACAGGATAGTTTTCTCTCCAAAGAATATGTAAGAATACCACGTTATAAGGAAATACAGTGTTGCAGAGTAAAGACAAATACGTACGTATTGGAAACACTTTACGAGAATTAACGCATTATAAAAAATTAGCTTGTATCTCCTAAACAACACAATGTAACTCGAAAAGATTTGGTGTGACGTGTACGTCTAAATATGTAGCCTCAAAAGTGAACCCACAGGAGAATTTTCTTTCGTCAAAATTTTTCAGAAAACCAGGTTTTTAGGAAATCCCGCATCATGCGAAATCATCTTCTTTTTCCTAAACAACACGTTGTAACTCGAAAAGCTTTTGTGTTGCGTGTTTGTCTAATCGTGTAGCCTCAAAAGAGAACACACAGGAGAGTTTTCTCTCGAAAGAATATGTACGAATACCACGTTATAAGGAAATACAATGTTGCAGAGTAAAGACAAATACGTACGTATTGGAAACACTTTACGAGAAGAAATAACGCATCGTACAATATTTGCTTGTGTCTCCTAAACAACACGTTGTAACTGAAAAATATTTGGTGTGGCTCGTACGTCTACACGTGTAGCCTCAAAAGAAAACCTACAGGAGAACTTTCTTTCGTCAAAATTTGTCAGAAAACCACGTTTTAAGGAAATCCCGCTTCGTGCAAAATTATCTTGTTTTTCCTAAACAACACGTTGTAACTCGAAAAGCTTTGGTGTTGCGTGTATGTCTGAGCATGTAGCCTCTAAAGAGAATGCACAGGAGAGTTTTCTCTCGAAAGAACATGTAAGAATACAACGTTATAAGGAAATACAGTGTTGCAGAGTAAAGACAAATACATATGTATTGGAACCACTTTACGAAAAGAAATAACGCATCATACAAAATTAGCTTGTATCTCTTAAACAACACGTTGTAACTCGAAAGGATTTGGTGTGGCGTGCACGTCTAAACGTGTAGCCTCAAAACAGAAGCCACAGGAGAATTTTCTTTCGTCAAAATTTGTCAGAAAATCACGTTTTAAGGAAATCCCGCATCGTGCAAAATTATCTTGTTTTCCATAAACAAAACGTTGTAACTCGAAAAGCTTTGGTGTTGCCTGTATGTCTAAGTGTGTAGCCTCAAAAGGAAACGCACAGGATAGTTTTCTCTCGAAGGAATATGTAAGAATACCACGTTATAAGGAAATATAATGCTGCAGTGTAAAGACAAATATGTACTTATTGGAAACACTTTATGAGAAGAATTAACGCATCGTAAAAAATTAGCTTATATCTCCTAAACAACACGTTGTAATTCGAAAAGATTTGGTGTGGCTCGTACCTCTACACGTGTAGCCTCAAAAGAGAACCCACAGGAGAACTTTCTTTCGTCAAAATTTTTCAGGAAACCACGTTTTATGGAAATCTCGCATCGTGCTAAATTATCTTGTTTTTCCTAAACAACACATTGTAACTCGAAAAGCTTTGGCGTTGCATGTTTGTCTAAGCGTGTCCCCTCAAAAGAGAACGCACAGGAGAGTTTTCCCTCGAAATAATATGTAAGAATACCATGTTATAAGGAAATACAGTTTAGCAGATTAAAGACAAATAAGTACGTATTGGAAACACTTTATGAGAAGAAATAATGCTTCGTACAAAATTAGCTTGTATCTCCTAAACAACACGTGGTAACTTGAAAGGATTTGGTGTGGCGTGTACGTCTAAACGTGTAGCCTCAAAAGAGAACCCACAGGAGAATTTTCTTTATTCAAAATTTTTCAGAAAACCACATTTTAAGGAAATCCCGCATCGTGCAAAATCATCTTCTTTTTCCTAAACAACATGTTGTAACTTGAAAAGCTATGGTGTTGCGTGTATGTGTAAGCGTGTAGCCTCAAAAGAGAAGGCACTGGAGAGTTTTCACTCCAAAGAATATGTAAGAATACCACGTTATAAGGAAATACAATTTTGCAGAGTAAAGACAAATAAGTACATATTGGAAACACTTTACGAGAAGAAATAACGCATCTTACAAAATTAGCTTGTATCTCCTAAACAACACGTTGTAACTCAAAAGGATTTGGTGTGACGCGTACGTCTAAAAGTGTAGCCTCAAACGAGGACACACAGGAGAATTTTCTTTCATCAAAATTTGTCAGAAACCACGTTTTAAGGAAATCTCGCATCGTGCGAAATTATCTTGTTTTTCCTAAACAACACGTTGTAACTCGAAAAGCTTTGGTGTTTCGTGTATGTCTAAGCGTGTAGCCTCAAAAGAGAATGCACAGGAGAGTTTTCTCTCCAAAGAATATGTAAGAATACCACGTTATAAGGAAATTAAGTGTTGCAGAGTAAAGACAACTACGTACGTATTGGAAACAGTTTAAGAGAAGAAATAACACATCGTACAAAATTAGCTTGTATCTCCTAAACAACACGTTGTAACTCGAAAAGATTTGGTGTGGCTCGTACCTCTACATGTGCAGCCTCAAAAGAGAACCCACAGGATAACTTTCTTTCGTCAAAATTTTTCAGACAACCACGTTTTATGGAAATCTCGCATCGTGCGAAATTATCTTGTATTTCCTAAACGACACATTGTAACTCGAAAAGGTTTGGCGTTGAGTGTATGTCTAAGCGTGTAGCCTCTATAGAGAACGCACAGGAGAGTTTTCTCTCGAAAGAATATGTAAGAATACAACTTTATAAGGAAATACAGTGTTGTAGAGTAAAGACAAATAAGTATGTATTGGAAAACTTTACGAGCAGAAGTAACGCATCTTACAAAATTAGCTTGTATCTCCGAAACAACACGTGGTAACTCGAAAAGATTTGGTGTGCCGTGTACGTCTAAACGTGTAGCCTCAAAAGAGAACCCACAGGAGAATTTTCTTTCGTCAAAATTTTTCAGAAAACCACGTTTTAAGGAAATCCTGCATCGTGCGAAATCATCTTCTTTTTCCTAAACAATATGTTGTAACTCGAAAAGCTTTGGTGTTGCGTGTATGTGTAAGCATGAAGCCTCAAAAGAGAAGGCACAGGAGAGTTTTCTCTCGAAAGATTATATAAGAATACCACGTTATAAGGAAATACAATTTTGCAGAGTAAAGACAAATAAGTACATATTGGAATCACTTTACAAGAAGAAATAACGCATCGTAAAAAAGTAGCTTGTATCTCCTAAACAACACATTGTAACTCGAAAAGATTTGGTGTGACGTGTACGTCTAAGTGTGTAGCCTCAAAAGGGAACCCACAAGAGACTTTTCTTTCATCAAAATTTGTCAGAAACCACGTTTTAAGGAAATCTCGCATCGTGCGAAATTATCTTGTTTTTCCTAAATAACACGTTATAACTCAAAAAGCTTTGGTGTTGCCTGTATGTCTAAGTGTGTAACCTCAAAAGAGAATGCACAGGATAGTTTTCTCTTGAAAGAATATGTAAGAATACCACGTTATAAGGAAATACAATGTTGCAGAGTAAAGACAAATACGTACGTATTGGAAACACTTTACGAGAAGAATTAACGCATCTTAAAAAATTAGCTTGTATCTCCTAAACAACACGTTGTAACTCGAAAAGATATGGTGTGGCATGTACGTCTAAACGTGTAGCCTCAAAAGAGAACCTACAGGAGAATTTTCTTTCTTCAAAAATTTTCAAAAAACCACGTTTTAAGGAAATCCCGCATCGTGTGAAATCATCTTCTTTTTCCTAAACAACATGTTGTAACTTGAAAAGCATTGGTGTTGCGTGTATGTGTAAGCGTGGAGCCTCAAAAGAAAAGGCACAGGAGAGTTTTCTCTCGAAAGAATATGTAAGAATACCACGTTATACGGAAATACAATTTTGCAGAGTATAGACAAATAAGTACATATTGGAAACACTTACAAGAAGAAATAACGCATCGTACAAAATTAGCTTGTATCTCCTAAACAACACGTTGTAACTCGAAAAGATTTGGTGTGGCGTGTACGTCTAAAAGTGTAGCCTCAAAAGAGAACCCACAGGAGAATTTTATTTCATCAAAATTTGTCAGAAACCACGTTTTATGGAAATCTCGCATCCTGCGAAATTATCTTGTTTTTCCTAAACAACACGTTGTAACTCGAAAAGCTTTGGTGTTGCGTGTATGTCTAAGCGTGTAACCTCAAAAGAGAACGCACAGGATAAAATTCTCCTGTGGGTTCTCTTTTGAGGGTACACGTTTAGACGTACATGCCACAACAAATCCTTTCGAGTTATAACGTGTTGTTTAGGAGATACAAGCTAATTTTGTACTATGTGTTATTTCATCTCGTAAAGTTTAAGTGTTTCCAATAAGTATGTTTTTGTCTTTACTCTGCAACACTGTATTTCCTTAAAACGTGGTATTCCTACATATTCTTTCGGGAGAAAACTCTCCTGTGCATTCTCTTTTGAGGCTACACGATTAGAAATACACGCAACACCAAATCTTTTCGAGTTACAAAATGTTGTTTAGGAAAAACAAGATATTTTCGCACGGTGCGGGATTTTCGTAAAAAGTGGTTTTTGACAAATTTTGACCAAAGAAAAGTCTCCTGTGGGTTCTCTTTTGACGTTACACGTTTAGACGTACACACCACACCAAATCTTTTCCAGTTAGTTACAACGCGTTCTTTAGGAGATACAAGCTAATTTTGCATGATGCTTTATTTCTTCTCGTAAAGTGTTTCCAGTAAGTACGTATTTGTCTATATTCTGCTTCACTGTATTTCCTTATAACGTGGTATTCTTACATATTCTTTCGAGAGAAAACTCTCCTGTGCGTTCCCCTTTGAGGCTACGCACTGAGACATACACGCAACACCAAAGCTTTTCGAGTTACAACGTGTTGTTTAGGAAAAACAAGATAATTACGCACGATGCGGGATTTCCTTAATAAGTGGTTTTCTGACAAATTTTGACCAAGGAAAATTCCTCTATGGGTTCTCTTTTGAGGCTACACGTTTAGACGTACAGGCCACACCAAATCTTTTTAAGTTACACCGTGTTGTTTAGGAGATACAAGCTAATTTTGTACGATGCGTTATTTCTTCTCCTAAAGTTTTTCCAATAAGTAAGTATATGTCTTTATTCTGCAACACTGTATTTCCTAATAATGTGGTATTCTTACATATTCTTTCAAGAGAAAACTCTCCTGTGCGTTCTCATTTGAGGCTACACGTTTAGACATATACGCAACACCAAAGCTTTTCGAGTTACAACGTGTTGTTTAGGAAGAACAAGATAATTTCCCACGATGCGAGATTTCCTTAAAACTTGGTTTTCTGACAAATTTTGACGAAAGAAAATTCTCCTGTGGGTTCCTTTTGAGGCTACACAGTTAGATGTACACGCCACACCAAATCTTTTTGAGTTTCAACGTGTTGTTTAGGAGATACAAGCTAATTTTTTTTACGATGCGTTATTTCTTCTCATAAAGTTTAAGTGTTTCCAATACGTATGTATTTGCCTTTACTCTGCAACACTGTATTTCCTTATAACGTGGTATTCTTACGTATTCTTACGAGAGAAAACTCTCCTGTGCGTTCTCTTTGGAGGCTACATGCTTAGACATACACGCAAAACCAAAGCTTTTCGAGTTACAACGTGTTGGTTAGGAAAAACAAGATAATTTCGCATGATGCGGGATTTCCTTAAAACGTGGTTATCTGACAAATTTTGACGAAAGAAAATTCTCTTGTGGGTTCTCTTTTGAGGGTACATGTTTAGACGTACAAGCCACACCAAATCCTTTCGAGTTATAACGTGTTGTTTAGGAGATACAAGCTAATTTTTACTGTGTTATTTCTACTCGTTAAGTTTAAGTGTTTCCAATAAGTATGTATTTGTCTTTACTCTGCAACACTGTATTTCCTTATAACGTGGTATTCCTACATATTCTTTCGGGAGAAAACTCTCCTGTGCGTTCTCTTTTGAGGCTACACGCTTAGACATACACGCAACACCAATGCTTTTCGAGTTACAACATGTTGTTTAGGAAAAACAAGATAATTTCGCACGATGCGGGATTTCCTTAAAACGTGGTTTTTGACAAATTTTGACAAAAGAAAACTCTCCTGTGGGTTCTCTTTTGAGGCTACACGTTTAGACGTACACGCCACACCAAATCTTTTCGAGTTACAGCGTGTTGTTTAGGAGATAAAAGCTAATTTTGCATGATGCGTTATTTCTTCTTGTAAAGTGTTTCCATTAAGTACGTATTTCTCTTTACTCTGCAACACTGTATTTCCTTATCACGTGGTATTCTTACATATTCTTTCGAGAGAAAACTATCCTGTGCGTTCTCTTTGGAGGCTACACACTTAGACATACACGCAACACCAAAGCTTTTCGAGTTACAACGTGTTGATTAGGAAAAACAAGATAATTTCGCCCGATGCGGCATTTCCTTAAAACCTGGTTTTCTGACAAATTTTTACGTAAGAAAATTCTCCTGTGGGTTCTCTTTTGAGGCTACATGTTCAGACGTACACGCCACACCAAATCTTTTTGAGTTACCACGTGTTGTTTTGGAGATACAAGCTAATTTTGTACCATGTGCTATTTCTTCTCATAATGTGTTTCCAATAAGTACGTATACGTCTTTACTCTGCAGCAATATGTTTCCTTACAACGTGGTATTCTTACATATTCTTTCGAGAGAAAACTCTCCTGTGCATTCTCTTTTGAGGCTGCACGCTTAGACATACACCCTACACCAAAGCTTTTCGAGTTAAAACGTGTTGTTTAGGAAGAACAAGATAATTTCTCACGATGCGGGATTTCCTTAAAACGTGGTTTTCTGAAAAATTTTGATGAAAGAAAATTCTCCTGTGGGTTCTCTTTTGAGGCTACACATTTAGACGTACACGCCACACCAAATCTTTTCGAATTACAACGTGTTGTTTAGGAGATACAAGCTAATTTTGTACGATACTTTATTTCATCTCGTAAAGTTTATGGGTTTCCAATACATACGTATTTGTCTTTATTCTGCAACATTGTATTTCCTTATAACGTGGTATCCTTACAAATTCTATCGAGAAAAAACTCTCCTGTGCATTCTCTTTTGAGGCTACACGCTTAGACATACACGCAACACCAAAGCTTTTCGAGTTACAACGTGTTGTTTAGGAAAAACAAGATAATTTCGCACGATGCGGGATTTCCTTAAAACGTGGTTTTCTGAAAAGTTTTGACGAAAGAAAATTCTCCTGTGGGTTCTCTTTTGAGGCTACACGTTTAGACGTACACGCCACACCAAATCTTTTCGAGTTACAACGTGTTGTTTAGGAGATACAATCTAATTTTGTACGTTGCGTTATTTCTTCTAGTAAAGTGTTTCCAATACATACGTATTTGCCTTTACTCTGCAACACTGTATTTCCTTATAAAGTGGTATTCTTACATACTCTTTCGAGAGAAAACTCTCCTATGCGTTCTCTTTTGAGGCTACACTCTTAGACACAGACGCAACACCAAAGCTTTTCGAGTTACAACGTGTTGTTTAGGAAAAAGAAGATAATTGCGCACGATGCGGGATTTCCTTAAAACGTGGTTTTCTGAAAAATTTTGCGAAAGAAAATTCTCCTGTGGGTTCTCTTTTGAAGCTAAACGTTTAGACGTACAGGCCACACCAAATCTTTGTAAGTTACAACGTGTTGTTTAGGAGATACAAGCTAATTTTGTACTATGCTTTATTTCTTCTCGTAAAGTTTTTCCAATACGTATTTGTCTTTACTCTACAACACTGTGTTTCCTAATAACGTGGTATTCTTACATATTCTTTCGAGAAAAAACTCTCCTTTGCATTCTCTTTTGAGGCTACACGCTTAGACATACATGCAACAACAAAGCTTTTCGAGTTACAACGTGTTGTTTCGGAAAAAAAAAAGATAATTTCGCACGATGCGGGATTTCCATAAAACGTGGTTTTCTGACAAATTTTGACGAAAGAAAATTCTCCTATGGGTTCTCTTTTGAGGCTACACGTTTAGATGTACACGCCACACCAAATCTTTTTGAGATACAAAGTGTTGTTTAGGAGATACAAGCTAATTTTTTTAGATGCGTTATTTCTTCTCGTAAAGTTTAAGTGTTTCCAATAAGTATGTATTTGCCTTTACTCTGCAACACTGTATTTCTTTATAACGTGGTATTCTTACATATTCTTTCGAGAGAAAACTCTCCTGTGCGTTCTCTTTGGAGGCTACACGCTTAGACATACATGCAACACCAAAGCTTTTCGAGTTACAACGTGTTGTTTAGGAAAAACAAGATAATTTCGCATGATGCGCGATTTCCTTAAAACTTGGTTTTCTGACAAATTTTGACGAAAGAAAATTCTCCCGTGGGTTCTCTTTTGAGGGTACACATTTAGACGTACAAGTCACACCAAATCCTTTCGAGTTGTAACGTGTTGTTTAGGAGATACAAGCTAAATTTGTACTATGTGTTATTTCTACTCGTTAAGTTTAAGTGTTTCCAATAAGTATGTATTTGTCTTTACTCTGCAACACTGTATTTCCTTATAACGTGGTATTCCTACATATTCTTTCGGGAGAAAACTCTCCTGTGCGTTCTCTTTTGAGGCTACACGCTTAGACATACACGCAACACCAATGCTTTTCGAGTTACAACATGTTGTTTAGGAAAAACAAGATAATTTCGCACGATGCGGGATTTCCTTAAAACGTGGTTTTTGACAAATTTTGACGAAAGAAAACTCTCCTGTGGGTTCTCTTTTGAGGCTACACGTTTAGACCTACATGCCACACCAAATCTTTTCGAGTTACAGCGTGTTGTTTAAGAGATACAAGCTAATTTTGCATGATGCGTTATTTCTTCTCGTAAAGTATTTCCAATAAGTACGTATTTGTCTTTACTCTGCAACACTTTATTTCCTTATAACATGGTTTTCTTACATATTCTTTCGAGAGAAAACTATCCTGTGCATTCTCTTTGGAGGCTACACGCTTAGAAATACACGCAACACCAAAGCTTTTCGAGTTACAACGTGTTGATTAGGAAAAACAAGATAATTACGCACGATGCGGGATTTCCTTAAAACGTGGTTTTCTGACAAATTTTGACGTTAGAAAATTCTCCTGTGGGTTCTCTTCTGAGGCTACACTTTCAGACGTACATGCCACACCAAATCTTTTTGAGTTACCACGTGTTGTTTCGGAGATACAAGCTAATTTTGTACCATGCGTTATTTCTTCTCATAATGTGTTTCCATTAAGTTCGTATATGTCTTTACTCTGCAGCAATATATTTCCTTATAACGTGGCATTCTTACATATTCTTTCAAGAGAAAACTCTCCTGTGCATTCTCTTTTGAGGCTGCATGCTTAGATATACACGCAACACCAAAGCTTTTCTAGTTACAACGTGTTGTTTAGGAAAAACAAGATAATTTCGCACGATGCGGGATTTCCTTAAAACGTGGTTTTCTGACAAATTTTGACGAAATAAAACTCTCCTGTGGGTTCTCTTTTGAGGCTACACTTTTAGACGAACACGCCACACCAAATCTTTTTGAGTTACAACGTGTTGTTTAGGACATACAAGCTAATTTTGCAAGATGCGTTATTTCTCTCATAAAGTGCTTCCAATACGTACGTATTTGTCTTTACTCTGCCACACTCTATTTCCTTATAACGTGGTATTCTTACATATTCTTTCGAGAGAACACTCTCCTGTGCGTTCTCTCTTGGGGCTACACGCTTAGACATACACCAAACACCAAAGCTTTTCGAGTTAAAACGTGTTGTTTAGGAAGAACAAGATAATTTCTCATGATGCGGGATTTCCTTAAAACGTGGTTTTCTGACAAATTTTGACGAAAGAAAATTGTCCTGTGGGTTCTCTTTTGAGGCTACACGTTTAGGCGTACACGCCACAACAAATCATTTCGAGTTACAACGTGTTGTTTAGGAGATACAAGCTAATTTTGTACGGTGCTTTATTTCATCTCGTAAAATTTATGGGTTTCCAATAAATACGTATTTGTCTTTACACTGCAACACTGTATTTCCTTATAACGTGGTATTCTTACAAATTCTATCGAGGAAAAACTCACCTGTGCGTTCTCTTTTGAGGCTACACGCTTAGACATACACGCAACACCAAAACTTTTCGAGTTACAACGTGTTGTTTAGGAAAAACAAGATAATTTCGCACGATGCGGGATTTCCTTAAAACGTGGTTTTCTGAAAAATTTTGACGAAAGAAAATTCTCCTGTGGGTTCTCTTTTGAGGCTACACGTTTAGACGTACACGCCACATCAAATCTTTTCGAGTTACAACGTGTTGTTTAGGAGATACAAGCTAATTTTGTACGATGCTTTATTTCATCTCGTAAAGTTTATGGGTTTCCAATACATATGTATTTGTCTTTACTCTGAAACACTCTATTTCCTTATAACGTGGTATTCTTACAAATTCTATCGAGAAACAACTCTGCTGTGCGTTCTCTTTTGAGGCTACACGCTTAGACATACACTCAACATCAAAGCTTTTCGAGTTACAACATGTTGTTTAGGAAAAACAAGATAATTTCGCAAGATGCGGGATTTCCATAAAACGTGGTTTTCTGAAAAATTTTGAAGAAAGAAAATTCTGCTGTGGGTTCTCTTTTGAGGCTACACGTTTAGAGCTACACGCCACACCAAATCTTTTTGAGTTACAACGTGTTGTTTAGGAGATACAAGCTAATTTTGTACGTTGCTTTATTTCTTCTTGTAAAGTGTTTCCAATACGTACGTATTTGCCTTTACTCTGCAACACTGTATTTCCTTATAACGTGATATTCTTAGATATTCTTTCAAGAGAAATCTCTCCTGTACGTTATCTTTTGAGGCTACACGCTTAGACATACACGCAACACCAAAGCTTTTTGAGTTACAACGTGTTGTTTAGGAAAAACAAGATAATTGCGCACGATGCGGGATTTCCTTAAAACGTGGTTTTCTGGAAAATTTTGACGAAAGAAAATTCTCCTGTGGGTTCTCTTTTGAGGCTACACGTTTAGATGTACAGGCCACACCAAATCTTTTTAAGTTAAAACGTGTTGTTTAGGAGATACAAGCTAATGTTTTACGATGCGTTATTTCTTCTCCTAAAGTTTTTCCAATAAGTATTTGTCTTTACTCTACAACACTGTGTTTCATAATAACGTGGTATTCTTACATATTCTTTCGAGAAAAAACTCTGCTTTGCATTCTATTTTGAGGCTACACGCTTAGACATAGACGCAACAACAAAGCTTTTTGAGTTACAACGTGTTGTTTCGAAAAAACAAGATAATTTCGCACGATGCGGGATTTACTTAAAACGTGGTTTTCTGACAAATTTTGAAGAAAGAAAATTCTCCTGTGGGTTCTCTTTTGAGGCTACACGTTTAGACTTACATGCCACACCAAATCCTTTCGAGTTATAACGTGTTGGTTAGGAGATACAAGCTAATTTTTTAAGATGCGTTATTTCTTCTCATAAAGGTTAAATGTTTCCAATACGTATGTATTTTCCTTTACTCTGCAACACTGTATTTCCTTATAACGTGGTAATCTTGCATATTCTTCCGAGAGAAAAACTCTCCTGTGCGTTCTCTTTAGAGGCTACATGCTTAGACATACACGCAACACCAAAGCTTTTCGAATTACAACCTGTTTTAAGGAAATCCCGCATTGTGCGAAATTATCTTGTTTTTCCTACACAACACATTGTAACTCGAAAAGCTTTGGTGTTGCGTGTATGTCTAAACGTGTGGCCTCAAAAGAGAACGCACAGGAGAGTTTTCTCTCGAAAGAATATATAAGAATACCACGTTATAAGGAAATACAGTGTTGCAGAGTAAAGACAAATACGTATGTATTGGAAACACTTTACGAGATGAAATAAAGCATCGTACAAAATTAGCTTGTATCTCCTAAACAACACGATGTAACTCGAAAAGATTTGGTATGGAGTGTACGTCTAAACGTGCAGCCTCAAAAGAGAACTCACAGGAGAATTTTCTTTCGTCAAAATTTGTCAGAAAACCACGTTTTATGGAAATCCCGCATCGTGGAAATTATCTTGTTTGTCCTAAACAACACGTTGTAACTCGAAAAGCTTTGGTGCTGCGTGTATGTCTAAGCCTGTAGCCTCAAAAGAGAACACACAAGAGAGTTTTCTCTCGAAAGAATATGTAAGAATACCACGTTATAAGGAAATACAGTGTTGCAGAGTAAAGACAAATAAGTACGTATTGGACACACTTTATGAGAAGAAATAACGCATCTTAAAAAGTTAGATTGTATCTCCTAAACAACACGTTGTAACTCGAAAAGATTTGGTGTGACGTGTACGTCTAAACGTGTAGCCTCAAAAGAGAACTCACAGGAGAATTTTCTTTCATCAAAATTTGTCAGAAAACACGTTTTAAGGAAATCGCGCATCTTGCAAAATTATCTTGTTTTTTCCTAAACAACACGGTGTAACTCGAAAAGCTTTGGTGTTGAGTGTTTGTCTAAGCGTGTAGCCTCAAAAAAGAACGCACAGGAGAGTTTTCTCTCGAAAGAATATGTAAGAATACCACGTTTTAAGGAAATACAGTGTTGCAGAGTAAAGACAAATAAGTACATATTGGAAACACTTTAGGAGAAGAAATAACACATCGTAAAAAATTTGCTTGTATCTCCTAAACAACATGTTGTAACTCGAAAAGATTTGGTGTGGCTCGTACGTCTAAAAATGTAGCCTCATAAGAGAACCCACAGGAGAACTTTCTTTCGTCAAAATTTGTCAGAAAACCATGTTTTAAGGATATCCCGCATCGTGCAAAATTATCTTGTTTTTCCTAATCAACAAGTTGTAACTCGCAAAGCTTTGGTGTTGCCTGTATGTCTATGCGTGTAGCCACTTAAGAGAACGCACAGGAGATTTTTCTCTCGAAAGAATATGTAAGTATACAACGTTATAAGGAAATACAGTGTTTCAGAGTAAAGACAAATACTTATTGGAAACACTTTACGAGAAGAAATAACGCATCGTAAAAAATTAGCTTGTATCTCCTAAACAACATGTGGTAACTCGAAAAGATTTGGTGTGGCGTGCACGTCTAAACGTGTAGCCTCAAAAGAGAACCAACAGGAGAATTTTCTTTCGTCAAAATTTGTCAGAACACCACGTTTTAAGGAAATCCCGCATCGTGAGAAATTATCTTGTTTTTCATAAACAACACGTTGTAACTCGAAAAGTTTTGGTGTTGCCTGTATGTCTACGTGTGTAGCCTCAAAAGGGAACGCACTGGATAGTTTTCTCTCGACAGAACCTGTAAGAATACCATGTTATAAGGAAATACAGTGTTGCAGAATAAAGACAAATACGTACATATTGGAAACACTTTATGAGAAGAAATAACGCATTGTACAAAATTAGCTTGTATCTCCTAAACAACACGTGGTAACTCGAAAGGATTTGGTGTGGCATGCACTTCTAAACGTGAAGCCTCAAAAGAGAACCCACAGGAGAATTTTCTTTCGTCAAAATTTGTCAGAAAACCACGTTTTAAGGAAATCCCTCATCGTGCGAAATTATCTTCTTTTTCATAAACAACACGTTGTAACTCGAAAAGCTTTGGTGTTGCGTGTATGTCTAAGCGTGTAGCCCAAAAGAGAACGCACAGGAGACGTTTCCCTCAAAAGAATATGTAAGAATACCATGTTATAAGGAAATACAGTGTTGCAGAGTAAAGACAAATAAGTACGTATTGGAAAACTTTACGAGCAGAAGTAACACATCTTAAAAAATTAGCTTGTATCTCCGAAACAACACGTTGTAACTCGAAAAGATTTGGTGTGCCGTGTACGTCTAAATGTGTAGCCTCAAAAGAGAACCCACAGGAGAATTTTCTTTCTTCAAAATTTTTCAGAAAACCACGTTTTAAGAAATCCCGCATCGTGCGAAATCATCTTCTTTTTCCTAAGCAACATGTTGTAACTCGAAAATCTTTGGTGTTGCGTGTATGTGTAAGGGTGGAGCCTCAATAGAGAAGGCACAGGAGAGTTTTCTCTTGAAAGAATATGTAAGAATACCACGTTATAAGGAAATACAATTTTGCAGAGTAAAGACAAAAAAGTACATATTGGAAACACTTTACAAGAAGACATAACGCATCGTAAAAAATTAGCTTATATCTCCTAAACAACACGTTGTAACTCGAAAAGATTTGGTGTGACGTGTACGTCTAAGTGTGTAGCCTCAAAAGGGAACCCACAAGAGAATTTTCTTTCATCAAAATTTGTCAGTAACCACGTTTTAAGGATATATCGCATCGTGCGAAATTATCTTGTTTTTCCTAAATAACATGTTATAACTCAAAAATCTTTGGTGTTGCGTGTATGTCTAAGTGTGTAACCTCAAAAGAGAACGCACAGGATAGTTTTCTCTAGAAAGAATATGTAAGAATACCACGTTATGAGGAAATACAATGTTGCAGAGTAAAGACAAATACGTACGTATTGGAAACACTTTCCGAGAAGAATTAACGTATCGTAAAAAATTAGCTTGAAACTCCTAAACAACACGTTGTAACTCGAAGAGATTTGGTGTGGCATGTACGTCTAAACGTGTAGCCTCAAAAGAGAACCTACAGGAGAATTTCATTTCTTCAAAAATTTTCAGAAAATCACGTTTTAAGGAAATCCCGCATCGTGCGAAATCATCTTCTTTTTCCTAAACAACATGTTGTAACTCGAAAAGCTTTGGTGTTGCGTGTATGTGCAAGCGTGGAGCCTCAAAAGAGAAGGCAAAGGATAGTTTTCTCTCGAAAGAATATGTAAGAATACCATACCACGTTATAAGGAAATACAGTTTTGCAGAGTAAAGACAAATAAGTACATATTGGAAACACTTTACGAGAAGAAATAACGCATCGTTCAAAATTACCTGTATCTCCTAAACAACACGTTGTAACTTGAAAAGATTTGGTGTGACGTGTACGTCTAAAAGTGTAGCCTCAAAAGAGAACCCACAGGAGAATTTTATTTCATCAAAATTTGTCAGAAACCACGTTTTAAGGAAATCTCGCATCGTGCGAAATTATCTTGTTTTTCCTAAACAACACGTTGTAACTCGAAAACCTTTGGTGTTGCGTGTATGTCTAAGCGTGTAGCCTCAAAAGAGAACTCACAGGAGAGTTTTCTCTCGAAAGAATATGCAAAAATACCACGTTATAAGGAAATACAGTGTTGCAGAGTAAAGACAAATAGTATTGGAAACACTTTAAGAGAAGAAATAATGCATCGTACAAAATTAGCTTGTATCTCCTAAACAACACATTGTAACTCGAAAAGATTTGGTGTGGCTCGTACCTCTACATGTGTAGCCTCAAAAGAAAATCCACAGGAGAACTTTCTTTCATCAACATTTTTCAGACAACCACGTTTTATGGAAATCTCGCATCGTGCGAAATTATCTTGTTTATCCTAAACAGCACATTGTAACTCGAAAAGCTTTGGCGTTGCGTGTATGTCTAAGTGTGTAGCCTCTAAAGAGAATGCACAGTAGAGTTTTCTCTCGAAAGAATATGTAAGAATACCACGTTATAAGGAAATAAAGTGTTGCAGAGTAAAGACAAATACGTACATATTGGAAACACTTTACGAGAAGAAATAACGCATCATACAAAATTAGCTTGTATCTCCTAAACAACACGTGGTAACTCGAAAGGAATTGGTGTGGCGTGTACGTCTAAACATGTAGCCTCAAAAGAATACCCACTGAAGAATTTTCTTTCGTCAAAATTTTTCAAAAAACTACGTTTTAAGGAAATCCTGCATCGTGCGAAATTATCTTGTTTTTCATTAACAACACGTTGTAACTCGAAAAGGTTTGGTGTTGCCTCTTTGTCTAAGTGTGTAGCCGCAAAAGTGAAAGCACGGGATAGTTTTCTCTCCAAAGAATATGTAAGACTACCAAGTTATAAGGAAATACAATGTTGCAGAGTAAAGACAAATATGTAAGTCTTGGAAACACTTTATGAGAATAATTAACACATCCTACAAAATTAGCTTGTATCTCCGAAACAACACGTTGTAACTCGAAAAGATTTGGTGTGGCATGTTCGTCTAAACGTGTAGCCTCAAAAGGGAACCCACAGGAGAATTTTCTTTCGTCAAAATTTTTCAGAAAACCACACTTCAAGGAAATCCCGCATCGTGCGAAATCATCTACTTTTTCCTAAACAACATGTTGTAACTCGAAAAGCTTTGGTGTTGCGTGTGTGTGTAAGCGTGTAGCCTCAAAAGAGAAGGCACAGGAGAGTTTTTTTCTTGAAAGATTATGTAAGAATACCACGTTATAAGGAAATACAATTTTGCAGAGTAAAGACAAATAAGTACATTTTGGAAACCCTTTACGAGAAGAAATAACACATCGTACAAAATTAGCTTGTATCTCCTAAACAACACGTTGTAACTCGAAAAGATTTGGTGTGACATGTACGTCTAAAGGTGTAGCCTCAACAGAGAACCCACAAGAGAATTTTCTTTCATCAAAATTTGTCAGAAACCAGGTTTTAAGGAAATCTCGCATCGTGCGAAATTATCTTGTTTTTCCTAAACAACACGTTGTAACTCGAAAAGCTTTGGTGTTGCGTGTGTGTCTAAGCGTGTAACCTCAAAAGAGAACGCACAGGATAGTTTTATCTCGAAAGAATATGTAAGAATACCACGTTATAAGGAAATACAATGTTGCAGAGTAAAGACAAATACGTACTGGAAACACTTTACGAGACGAATTAACGCATCGAAAAAAATTAGCTTGTATCTCCTAAACAACACATTGTAACTCGAAAAGATTTGGTATGGCATGTACGTCTAAACGTGTAGCCTCGAAAGAGAACCCACAGGAGAATTTTCTTTCTTCAAAATTTTTCAGAAAACCACGTTTTAAGGAAATCCAGCATCACGCGAAATCATCTTCTTTTTCCTAAATAACATGTTGTAACTCGAAAAGCTTTGGTGTTGCGTGTATGTGTAAGTGAGGAGCCTCAAAAGAGAAGGCACAGGAAAGTTTTCTCTCGAAAGAATATGCAAGAATACCACGTTATAAGGAAATACAATTTTGCAGAGTAAAGACAAATAAGTACTTATTGGAAACACTTTATGAGAAGAAATAAAGCATCGTATAAAATTAGCTTGTATCTCCTAAACAACACGTTGTAACTTGAAAAGATTTGGTGTGACGTGTATGTCTCAACGTGTAGCCTCAAAAGGGAACCCATGAAGATCCAGAAATGAAACCACACACCTATGGCCACTTGATCCTCGACAAAGAGGCTGAAAACATCCAATGGAAAAAAGATAGCCTTTTCAACAAATGGTGCTGGTTCAACTGGAGGTCAGCATGCAGAAGAATGCGAATTGATCCATCCTTGTCTCCTTGTACTAAGCTCAAATCCAAATGGATCAAGGACCTCCACATAAAGCCAGACACTCTGAAGCTAATAGCAAAGAAACTGGGGAAGACCGTTGAGGACATCGGTACAGGGAGAAAGTTTCTGAACAGAACACCAATAGCGTATGCTCTAAGAGCAAGAATTGACAAATGGGACCTCATAAAGTAACAAAGTTTCTGTAAGGCAAAGGACACCATCAAGAGGACAAATCGGCAACCAACAAATTGGGAAAAGATCTTCACCAATCCTACATCAGATAGAGGGCTAATATCCAATATATATAAAGAACTCAAGAAGTTAGACTCCAGAAAACCGAACAATCCAATTAAAAAATGGGGTACAGAGTTAAACAAAGAATTCACACCTGAAGAACTTCGGATGGCGGAGAAGCATCTTAAAAAATGCTCAACTTCATTAGTCATTAGGGAAATGCAAATCAAAACAACCCTGAGATTTCATCTTACACCAGTCAGAATGGCTAAGATTAAAAATTCAGGAGACAGCAGGTGTTGGAGAGGGTGTGGAGAAAGAGGAACACTCCTCCACTGCTGGTGGGACTGCAAATTGGTACAACCACTCTGGAAATCAGTCTGGCGGTTCCTCCGAAAACTGGGCACCTCACTTCCAGAAGATCCTGCTATACCACTCCTGGGCATATACCCAGAGGATTCCCCACCATATAATAAGGATACATGCTCTACTATGTTCATAGCAGCCCTATTTATAATTGCCAGATGCTGAAAAGAACCCAGGTATCCCTCAACAGAAGAGAGGATACAAAAAATGTGGTATATCTACACAATGGAGTACTATTCAGCAACTAGAAACAATGAATTCATGAAATTCTTAGGCAAATGGATGGAGCTAGAGAACATCATACTAAGTGAGGTAACCCAGACTCAAAAGGTGAATCATGGTATGCACTCACTAATATGTGGTTATTAACCTAGAAAACTGGAATACCGAAAACATAATCCACACATCAAATGAGGTACAAGGAGAAAGGAGGACTGGCCCCTGGTTCTGGAGAGACTCAGTGAAACAGTATTCAGCAAAACCAGAACAGGGAAGTGGGAAGGGGTAGGTGGGAGGACAGGGAAAGAGAAGGGGACTTAAGGGACTTTCGGGGAGTGGGGGGCTAGAAAAGGGGAAATCATTTGAAATGTAAATAAATTATATCGAATAAAAAAAAAGAAAAAAAAAAGAGAACCCACAGGAGAACTTTCTTTCGTCAAATTTTTTCAGAAAACCACGTTTTATGGAAATCTCGCATCGTGCGAAATTATCTTGTTTTTCCTAAACAACACGTTGTAACTCGAAAAGCTTTGGCGTTGCGTGTATGTCTAAGCGTGTAGCCCAAAAGAGAATGCACAGTAGAGTTTTCCCTCGAAAGAATATGTAAGAATACCACGTTATAAGGAAATACAGTGTTGCAGAGTAAAGACAATTAAGTACATATTGGAAACACTTTACTAGAAGAAATAACGCATCGTACAAAATTAACTTGTATCTCCTAAACAACACGTTGTAACTCGAAAAGCTTTGGTGTTGCGTGTATGTCTAAGCGTGTAGCCTCAAAATAGAACTCACAGGAGAGTTTTCTCTTGAAAGAATATGTAAGAATACCACATTATAAGGAAATACAGTGTTGTAGAGTAAAGACAAATACTTATGTATTGGAAACACTTTACAAGAAGAAATAACGCATCGTAAAAAATTTGCTTGTATCTCCTAAACAACAAGTTGTAACTCAAAAAGATTTGGTGTGGCATGTACATCTAAACCTGTAGCCTCAAAAGACAATGCACAGGAAAACTTTCTTTCGTCAAAATTTGTCAGAAAACCACGTTTTAAGGATATCTGCATCGTGCAAAATTATCTTGTTTTTCCTAAACAACACGTTGTAACTCGAAAAGCTTTGGTGTTGCGTGTATGTGTGACCATGTCGCCTCTAAAGAGAATGCACAGGAAAGTTTTCTCTCGCAAGAACATGTAAGAATTGAACATTATAAGGAAATACAGTGTTGCAGAGTAAAGACAAATACGTAAGTTTTGAAACACTTTACGAGAAGAAATAAAGCATCGTACAAAATTAGCTTGTATCTCCTAAACAACACGTGGTAACTCGATAGGATTCGGTGTGGCGTGTACCTCTAAACGTGTAGCGTCAAAAGAGTACCCACAGGAGAATTTTCTTTCGTCAAAATTTGTCAGAACACCACGTTTTAAGGAAATCCTGCATCGTGCGAAATTATCTTGTTTTTCATAAACAACACATTGTAACTCGAAAAGCTTTGATGTTGCCTGTATGTCTAAGTGTGTAGCCTCAAAAGGGAACGCACAGGATAGTTTTCTATCAAAAGAATATGTAAGAATACCACGTTATAAGGATATACAATGTTGCAGAGTAAAGACAAATACATATGTGTTGGAAACACTTTACGAGAAGAATAAACACATCGTAAATAATTAGCTTGTATCTCCTAAACAACACGTTGTAACTCGACAAGATTTGGTGTGGCATGTACGTCTAAACGTGTAGCCTCAAAAGAGAACCCACAGGAGAATTTTCTTTTGTCAAAATTTTTCAGAAAACGACGTTTTAAGGAAATCCCGCATCATGCGAAATCATCTTCTTTTTCCTAAACAACATGTTGTAACTCGAAAAGCTTTGGTGTTGCGTGTATGTGTAAGTGTGGAGCCTCAAAAGAGAAAGCACAGGAGAGTTTTCTCTCGAAAGAATATGCAAGAATACCACGTTATAAGGAAATACAATTTTGCAGAGTAAAGAAAATAAGTACTTATTGGAAACACTTTATGAGAAGAAATAACGCATCATACAAAATTAGCTTGTATCTCCTAAACAACACGTTGTAACTTGAAAAGATTTGGTGTGACGTGTATGTCTCAACGTGTAGCCTCAAAAGAGAACCCACAGGAGAACTTTCTTTCGTCAAATTTTTTCAGAAAACCACGTTTTATGGAAATCTCGCATCGTGCGAAATTATCTTGTTTTTCCTAAACAACACGTTGTAACTCGAAAAGCTTTGGCGTTGCGTGTATGTCTAAGCGTGTAGCCCAAAAGAGAATGCACAGGAGAGTTTTCCCTCGAAAGAATATGTAAGAATACCACGTTATAAGGAAATACAGTGTTGCAGAGTAAAGACAATTAAGTACATATTGGAAACACTTTATGAGAAGAAATAACGCATCGTATAATATTAACTTGTATCTCCTAAACAACACGTTGTAACTCGAAAAGCTTTGGTGTTGCGTGTATGTCTAAGCGTGTAGCCTCAAAAGAGAACTCACAGGAGAGTTTTCTCTTGAAAGAATATGTAAGAATACCACGTTATAAGGAAATACAGTGTTGTAGAGTAAAGACAAATACTTATGTATTGGAAACACTTTACAAGAAGAAATAACGCATCGTAAAAAATTTGCTTGTATCTCCTAAACAACAGGTTGTACCTCAAAAAAATTTGGTGTGGCATGTATGTCTAAACCTGTAGCCTCAAAAGACAATGCACAGGAGAACTTTCTTTCGTCAAAATTTGTCAGAAAACCACGTTTTAAGGATATCTGCATCGTGCAAAATTATCTTGTTTTTCTTAAACAACATGTTGTAACTCGAAAAGCTTTGGTGTTGCGTGTATGTGTGAGCATGTAGCCTCTAAAGAGAATGCACAGGAAAGTTTTCTCTCGCAAGAACATGTAAGAATTCAACATTATAAGGAAATACAGTGTTGCAGAGTAAAGACAAATACGTAAGTTTGGAAACACTTTACGAGAAGAAATAAAGCATCGTACAAAATTAGCTTGTATCTCCTAAACAACACGTAGTAACTCGATAGGATTTGGTGTGGCGTGTACCTCTAAACGTGTAGCGTCAAAAGAGTACCCACAGGAGAATTTTCTTTCGTCAAAATTTGTCAGAACACCACGTTTTAAGGAAATCCCGCATCGTGTGAAATTATCTTGTTTTTCATAAACAACACGTTGTAACTCGAAAAGCTTTGATGTTGCCTGTATGTCTAAGTGTGTAGCCTCAAAAGGGAACGCACAGCATAGTTTTCTATCGAAAGAATATGTAAGAATGCCACGTTATAAGGATATACAATGTTGCAGAGTAAAGACAAATACGTATATGTTGGAAACACTTTACGAGAAGAATAAACACATGGTAAAAAATTAGCTTGTATCTCCTAAACAACACGTTGTAACTCAACAAGATTTGGTGTGGCATGTACGTCTAAACGTGTAGCCTCAAAAGAGAACCCACAGGAGAATTTTCTTTTGTCAATATTTTTCAGAAAACCACGTTTTAAGGAAATCCTGCATCATGCGAAATCATCTTCTTTTTCCTAAACAACATGTTGTAACTCGAAAAGCTTTGGTGTTGCGTGTATGTGTAAGTGTGGAGCCTCAAAAGAGAAGGCACAGGAGAGTTTTCTCTCGAAAGAATATGCAAGAATACCACGTTATAATGAAATACAATTTTGCAGAGTGAAGACAAATAAGTACTTATTGGAAACACTTTATGAGAAAAAATAACGCATCGTAAAAAATTAGCTTGTACCTCCTAAACAACACGTTGTAACTCGAAAAGATTTGGTGTGACGTGTACGTCTAAACATGTAGCCTCAAAAGAGAACCCACAGGAGAACTTTCTTTCGTCAAAATTTTTCAGAAAACCACGTTTTATGGAAATCTCGCATCGTGCGAAATTATCTTGTTTTTCCTAAACAACACGTTGTAACTCGAAAAGCTTTGGCGTTGTGTGTATGTCTAAGTGTGTAGCCCAAAAGAGAACGCACAGGAGAGTTTTCCCTCGAAAGAATATGTAAGAATACCACGTTATAAGGAAATACAGTGTTGCAGAGTAAAGACAATTAATTACGTATTGGACACACTTTACAAGAAGAAATAACGCATCGAAAAAAATTTGCTTGTATCTCCTAAACAACAAGTTGTAACTCGAAAAGATTTGGTGTGGCGTGTACGTCTAAACCTGTAGCCTCAAAAGACAATGCACAGGAGAACTTTCTTTAGTCAAAATTTGTCAGAAAACCACGTTTTAATGATATCCCGCATCGTGCAAAATTATCTTGTTTTTCCTAAACAACACGTTGTAACTCGAAAATCTTTGGTGTTGCGTGTATATCTAAGCGTGTAGCTTCTAAAGAGAATACACAGGAGAGTTTTCTCTCGAAAGAACATGTAAGAATACAATGTTATAAGGAAATACAGTGTTGCAGAGTAAAGACAAATATGTACATATTGGAAACTCTTTACAAGAAGAAATAACGCATCGTAGAAAATTAGCTTTTATCTCCTAAACAACACGTGGTAATTCGAAAGGATTTGGTGTGGCGTGCACGTCTAAACGTGTAGCCTCAAAAGAGAACCCACAGGAGAATTTTCTTTAGTCAAAATTTGTCAGAACACCAAGTTTTAAGGAAATCCCGCATCGTGCGAAATTATCTTGTTTTTCATAAACAACACGTTGTAACTTGAAAAGCTTTGGTGTTGCCTGTATGTCTAAGTGTGTAGCCTCAAAAGGGAAGGCACAGGATAGTTTTCTCTCGAAAGAATGTGTAAGAATACCACGTTATAAGGAAATACAGTGTTGCAGAGTAAAGACAAATACGTACGTATTGGAAACACTTTAGGAGAAGAAATAAAGCATCGTACAAAATTAGCTTGTATCTCCTAAACAACACGTGGCAACTCGAAAGGATTAGGTGTGGCGTGCACATCTAAACATGAAGCTTCAAAAGAGAACCAACAGAATAATTTTCGTTCATCAAAATTTGTCAGAAGACCATGTTTTAAGGAAATCAGGCATCGTGCGAAATTATCTTGTTTTTTATAAACAACACGTTGTAACTCAAAAAGCTTTGGTGTTGCCAGTATGTCTAAGTGTTTAGCCTCAAAAGGGAATGCACAGAATAGTTTTCTCTCGAAAGAATATGTAAGAATACCACGTTATAAGGAAATACAGTGTTGCAGAGTAAAGACAAATACGTACGTATTGGAAACACTTTACGAGAATTAACGCATTATAAAAAAAATTAGCTTGTATGTCCTAAACAACACGTTGTAACTCGAAAAGATTTGGTGTGACGTGTACGTCTAAATATGTAGCCTCAAAAGAGAACGCACAGGAGAATTTTCTTTCGTCAAAATTTTTCAGAAAACCAGGTTTTTAGGAAATACCGCATCGTGCGAAATCATCTTCTTTTTCCTAATCAACATGTTGTAACTCGAAAAGCTTTGGTGTTGCGTGTTTGTCTAATCGTGTAGCCTCAAAAGAGAATGCACAGGAGAATTATCCCTCGAAAGAATATGTAAGAATACCATGTTATAAGGAAATACAGTGTTGCAGAGTATAGACAAATATGTATGTATGGGAAACACTTTATGCGAAGAAATAGTGCATCGTACAATATTTGCTTGTATCTCATAAACAACACGTTGTATCTCAAAATTATTTGGTGTGGCTCGTACGGCTACACGTGTAGCCTCAAAAGAGAACCCACAGGAGAACTTTCTTTCGTCAAAATTTGTCAGAAAACCACGTTTTAAGGAAATCCCGCATCGTGCAAAATTATCTTGTTTTTCCTAAACAACACGTTGTAACTCGAAAAGCTTTGGTGTTGCGTGTATGTCTGAGCATGTAGCCTCTAAAGAGAATGCACAGGAGAGTTTTCTCTCGAAAGAACATGTAAGAATACAACGTTATAAGGAAATACAGTGTTGCAGAGTAAAGACAAATACATATGTATTGGAACCACTTTACGAAAAGAAATAACGCATCATACAAAATTAGCTTGTATCTCTTAAACAACACGTGGTAACTCGAAAAGATTTGGTGTGGCGTGCACGTCTAAACGTGTAGCCTCAAAAGAGAAGCCACAGGAGAATTTTCTTTCGTCAAAATTTGTCAGAAAACCACGTTTTAAGGAAATCCCGCATCGTGCAAAATTATCTTGTTTTCCATAAACAACACGTTGTAACTCGAAAAGCTTTGGTGTTGCCTGTATGTCTAAGTGTGTAGCCTCAAAAGGGAACGCACAGGATAGTTTTCCCTCGAAGGAATATGTAAGAATACCACGTTATAAGGAAATATAATGTTGCAGTGTAAAGACAAACATGTACTTATTGGAAACACTTTACGAGAAGAATTAAGGCATCGTAAAAAATTAGCTTATATCTCCTAAACAACACGTTGTAATTCGAAAAGACTTGGTGTGGCTCGTACCTCTACACGAGTAGCAACAAAAGAGAACCCACAGGAGAACTTTCTTTCGTCAAAATTTTTCAGAAAACCACGTTTTATGGAAATCTCGCATCGTGCTAAATTATCTTGTTTTTCCTAAACAACATATTGTAACTCTAAAAGCTTTGGCGTAGCCTGTTTGTCTAAGCGTGTCCCCTCAAAAGAGAACGCACAGGAGAGTTTTCCCTCGATATAATATGTAAGAATACTATGTTATAAGGAAATACAGTGTTGCAGATTAAAGACAAATAAGTACGTATTGGAAACACTTTACGAGAAGAAATAATGCATCGTACAAAATTAGCTTGTATCTCCTAAACAACACGTGGTAACTCGAAAGGATTTGGTGTGGCGTGTACGTCTAAACGTGTAGCCTCAAAGGAGAACCCACAGGAGAATTTTCTTTATTCAAAATTTTTCAGAAAACCACGTTTTAAGGAAATCCCGCATCGTGCGAAATCATCTTCTTTTTCCTAAACAACATGTTGTAACTCGAAAAGCTATGGTGTTGCGTGTATGTGTAAGCGTGGAGCCTCAAAAGAGAAGGCACTGGAGAGTATTCTCTCGAAAGAATATGTAAGAATTCCACGTTATAAGGAAATACAATTTTGCAGATAAAGACCAATAAGTACATATTGGAAACACTTTACGAGAAGAAATAATGCATCTTACAAAATTATCTTGTATCTCCTAAACAACACGTTGTAACTCAAAAAGATTTGGTGTGACGTGTACGTCTAAAAGTGTAGCCTCAAACGAGAACCCACAGGAGAATTTTCTTTCATCAAAATTTGTCAGAAACCACGTTTTAAGGAAGTGTCGCATCGTGCGAAATTATCTTGTTTTTCCTAAACAACAGGTTGTAACTCGAAAAGCTTTGGTGTTGCGTGTATGTCTACGCGTGTAGCCTCAAAAGAGAACGCACAGGAGAGTTTTCTCTCGAAAGAATATGTAAGAATACTACGTTATAAGGAAATACAGTGTTGCAGAGTAAAGACAACTACGTACGTATTGGAAACACTTTAAGAGAAGAAATATCGCATCCTAGAAAATTAGCTTGTATCTCCTAAACAACACGTAGTAACTCGAAAAGATTTGGTGTGGCTCGTACCTCTACACGTGCAGCCTCAATAGAGAACCCACAGGAGAACTTTGTTTTGTCAAAATTTTTCAGAAATCCACGTTTAATGGAAATCTCGTATCGTGCGAAATTATCTTGTTTTTCCTAAACAACACGTTGTGACTCCAAAAGCTTTGGCGTTGCGTGTTTGTCTAAGCATGTAACCTCAAAAGAGAATGCACAGGATTGTTTTCCCTCGAAAGAATATGTAAGAATACCACGTTATAAGGAAATACAGTGTTGCAGAGTAAAGACAAATAAGTACGTATTGGAAACACTATATGAGAAGAAATAACGCATTGTACAATATTTGCTTGTATCTCCTAAACAACACGTTGTAACTCAAAAATATTTCGTGTGGCTCGTATGTCTACACGTTTAGCCTCAAAAGAGAACACACAGGAGAACTTTCTTTCTTCAAAATTTGTCAGAAAACCACGTTTTAAGGAAATCCCGCATCGTGCAAAATTATCTTGTTTTTCCTAAACAACACGTTGTAACTCGAAAAGCTTTGGTGTTGCGTGTATGTCTGAGCATGTAGCCTCTAAAGAGAATGCACAGGAGAGTTTTCTCTCGAAAGAACATGAAAGAATACAACGTTATAAGGAAATACAGTGTTGCAGAGTAAAGACAAATACGTACATATTGGAAACACTTTACGAGAAGAAATAACGCATCATACAAAATTAGCTTGTATCTCCTAAACAACACGTGGTAACTCGAAAGGATTTGGTGTGGCGTGTACATCTAAACGTGTAGCCTCAAAAGAGAACCCACAGGAGAATTTTCTTTCGTCAAAATTTGTCAGAAAACCACGTTTTATGGAAACCTCGCATCATGCCAAATTATCTTGTTTTTCCTAAACAACACATTGTAACTCGATAAACTTTGGCGTTGCATGTTTGTCTAAGCGTGTAGCCTCAAAAGAGAACGCACAGGAGAGTTTTTCCTCGAAATAATATGTAAGAATACCACGTTATAAGGAAATACAGTGTTGCAGAGTAAAGACAAATAAGTACGTATCGGAAACACTTTACAAGAAGAAATAAAGCATCGTACAAAATTAGCTTGTATCTCCTAAACAACACGTGGTAACTCGAAAGGATTTGGTGTGGCATGTACGTCTAAATGTGTAGCCTCAAAAGAGAACCCAGAGGAGAATTTTCTTACTTCAAAATTTTTCAGAACACCTCGTTTTAAGGAAATGCCACATCGTGCGAAATCATCTTCTTTTTCCTAAACAATATGTTGTAACTCGAAAAGCTTTGGTGTTGCGTGTATGTGTAAACGTGTAGCCTCAAAAGAGAAGGCACAGGAGAATTTTCTCTCGAAAGAATATGTAAGAATATCACGTTATAAGGATATACAATTTTGCAGAGTAAAGACAAATAAGTACATATTGGAAACACTTTACGAGAAGAAATAACGCATCGTAAAAAATTAGCTTGTATCTCCTAAACAACACGTTGTAACTCGAAAAGATTTTGTGTGACGTGTAAGTCTAAAAGTGTAGCCTCAAACGAGAACCGACAGGAGAATCTTCTTTCATCAAAATTTGTCAGAAACCACGTTTTAAGGAAATCTCACATCGTACGAAATTATCTTGTTTTTCCTAAACAACACGTTGTAACTCGAAAAGCTTTTGTGTTGCGTGTATGTGTAAGCGTGTAGCCTCAAAAGAGAAGGCACAGGAGAATTTTCTCTCGAAAGAAGATGTAAGAATATCACGTTATAAGGAAATACAATTTTGCAGAGTAAAGACAAATAAGTACATATTGGAAACACTTTACGAGAAGAAATAACGCATCGTACAAAATTAGCTTGTATCTCCTAAACAACACGTTGTAACTCGAAAAGATTTGGTGTGACGTGTAATTTAAAAGTGTAGCCTCAAACGAGAACCCACAGGAGAATCTTCTTTCATCAAAATTTGTCAGAAACCACGTTTTAAGGAAATCTCACATCGTACGAAATTATCTTGTTTTTCCTAAACAACACGTTGTAACTCGAAAAGCTTTTGTGTTGCGTGTATGTGTCAGCGTGTAGCCTCAAAAGAGAAGGCACAGGAGAATTTTCTCTCGAAAGAAGGTGTAAGAATATCACGTTATAAGGAAATACAATTTTGCAGAGTAAAGACAAATAAGTACATATTGGAAACACTTTACGAGAAGAAATAATGCATCGTACAAAATTAGCTTGTATCTCCTAAACAACACGTTGTAACTGGAAAAGATTTGGTGTGACGTGTAAGTCTAAAAGTGTAGCCTCAAACGAGAACCCACAGGAGAATCTTCTTTCATCAAAATTTGTCAGAAACCAAGTTTTAAGGAAATCTCGCATCGTACGAAATTATCTTGTTTTTCCTAAACAACACGTTGTAACTCGAAAAGCTTTGGTGTTGCGTGTATGTCTAAGCCTGTAGCCTCAAAAGAGAGCACACAGGAGAGTTTTCGCTCGAAAGAATATGTAAGAATACCACGTTATAAGGAAATACAGTGTTGCAGAGTAAAGACAAATACTATTGGAAACACTTTAAGAGAAGAAATAAGGCAACGTAAAAAATTAGCTTGTATATCCTAAACAACAAGTTGTAACTCGAAAAGATTTGGTGTGACTCGTACCTCTACACATGTAGTCTCAAAAGAGAACCCACAGGAGAACTTTGTTTCGTCAAAATTTTTCAGAAAACCACGTTTTATGGAAATCTCGCATCCTGTGATATTATCTTGTTTTTCCTAAACAACACATTGTAACTCGAAAAGCTTTGGCGTTGCGTGTATGTCTAAGCGTATGGCCTCTAAAGAGAACGCACAGGAGAGTTT
Organism: Apodemus sylvaticus; assembly: GCF_947179515.1. NCBI lineage: Eukaryota > Metazoa > Chordata > Mammalia > Rodentia > Muridae > Apodemus > Apodemus sylvaticus. The sequence continues at coordinate 960,256 of NW_026263043.1, read as the reverse complement.
TCTCTTGAAAGAATATGTAAGAATACAACGTTATAAGGAAATACAGTGTTGCAGAGTAAAGACAAATACGTACTTATTGGAAACACTTTACGAGAAGAAATAACGAATCATACAAAATTAGCTTGTATCTCCTAAACAACACGTGGTAAATCGAAAGGATTTGGTGTGGCGTGTACGTCTAAACGTGTAGCCTCAAAAGAGAACCCACTGAAGAATTATCTTTCGTCAAAATGTTTCAGAAAACTACGTTTTAAGGAAATCCCGCATCGTGCGAAATTATCTTGTTTTTCATAAATAACATGTTGTAACTCGAAAAGCTTTGGTGTTGCCTGTATGTCTAAGTGTGTAGCCTAAAAAGGGAACGCACAGGATAGTTTTCTCTCGTAAGAATATATAAGAATACCACGTTATAAGGAAATACAGTGTTGCAGAGTAAAGACAAGTACTTACATATTGGAAACACTTTACGAGAAGAAGTAACGCATCTTACAAAATTATGCTTGTATCTCCGAAACAACATGTTGTAATTCGAAAAGATTTGGTGTGGCATGTACGTCTAAACGTGTAGCCTCAAAAGAGAACACACAGGAGAATTTTCTTTCGACAAAATTTTTCAGAAAACCTCGTTTTAAGGAAATCCTGCATCGTGCGAAATCATCTTCTTTTTCCTAAACAACATGTTGTAACTCGAAAAGATTTGGTGTTGCGTGTATGGGTAAGCATGGATCCTCAAAAGAGAAGGCACAGGAGAGTTTTCTCTCGAAAGAATATTTAAGAATACCACGTTATAAGGAAATACAATTTTGCAGAGTAAAGACAAATAAGTACATATTGGAAACACTTTAAGAGAAGAAATAACTCATCATACAAAATTAGCTTGTATCTCCTAACAACACCTTGTAACTCGAAAAGATTTGGTGTGAGGTGTACGTTTAAACGTGTAGCCTCAAAAGAGAACCCACAGGAGAACTTTCTTTCATCAAAATTTGTCGGAAACCACGTTTTAAGGAAATCTCGCATCCTGCGATATTATCTTGTTTTTCCTAAACAACACGTTGTAACTCGAAAAGCTTTGGTGTTGCGTGTGTGTCTAAGCGTGTAACCTCAAAAGAGAACGCACAGGATAGTTTTATCTCGAAAGAATATGTAAGAATACCACGTTATAAGGAAATACAGTGTAGCAGAGTAAAGACAAATACGTACGTACTGGAAACACTTTATGAGAGAAATAACGCATCTTGCAAAATTAGCTTGTAGGTCCTAAACAACATGTTGTAACTCGAAAAGATTTGGTGTGGCGTGTACGTCTAAACGTGTATCCTCAAAAGAGAACCCACAGGAGAGTTTTCTTTCGTCAAAATTTGTCAGAAAACCACGTTTTAAGGAAATTCCGCATCGTGCGAAATTATCTTGTTTTCCTAAACAACACGTTGTAACTCGAAAAGCTTTGGTGTTGCGTGTATGTCTAAGTGTGTAGCCTCTAAAGGGAATGCAAGGAGAGTTTTCTTTCGAAAGAATATGTAAGAATACCACGTTATAAGGAAATACAGTGTTGCAGAGTAAAGACAAATACGTACATATTGTAAACACTTTAAGAGAAGAAATAAAAATTCGTACAAAATTATCTCCTAACAACACCTTGTAACTCGAAAAGATTTGGTGTGAGGTGTACGTTTAAACGTGTAGCCTCAAAAGAGAACCCACAGGAGAACTTTCTTTCATCAAAATTTGTCGGAAACCACGTTTTAAGGAAATCTCACATCCTGCGATATTATCTTGTTTTTCCTAAACAACACGTTGTAACTCGAAAAGCTTTGGTGTTGCATGTATGTCTAAGCTTGTAGCCTCAAAAGAGAACGAACAGGAGAGTTTTCTCTCGAAAGAATATGTAAGAATACCACGTTATAAGGAAATACAGTGTTGCAGAGTAAAGACAAATACGTACCTATTGGAAACTCTTTAAGAGAAGTAAGTTACAACGTGTTATTTAGGAACTAGAAGCTAATTTTGTAAGATGCGTTATTTCTTCTCTAAAGTGTTTCCAATACGTACGTATTTGCCTTTAGTCTGCAACACTGTATTTCCTTATAACGTGGTATTCTTATATCTTCTTTCGAGAGAAAACTCTCCTGTGTGTCCTCTTTTGAGGCTACACACTTAGACATACACGCAACACCAAAGCTTTTCGCGTTAAAACGTGTTGTTTAGGAAAAACAAGATAATTTCACACGATTAGGAATTTCCTTAATACGTGGTTTTCTGACAAATTTTGACCAAAGAAAATTCTACTATGGGTTCTCTTTTGAGACTACACGTTTAGACGTACAGGCCACACCAAATCTTTTTAAGTTACAACGTGTTGGTTAGGAGATACAAGCCAATTTTGTACGATGCGTTATTTCTTCTCGTAAAGTTTTTCCAATAAGTAAGTATTTGTCTTTACTCAGCAACACTGTATTTCCTTATAACATGGTATTCTTACATATTTTTTCGAGAGAAAACTCTCCTGTGCATTCCCATTTGAGGCTACACGCTTAGACATACAAGCAACAGCAAAGCTTTTCGAGTTACAACGTGTTGTTTAGGAAGAACAAGATAATTTCTCACGATGCGGGATTTCCATAAAACGTGGTTTTCTGACAAATTTTGAAGAAAGAAAATTGTCCTGTGGGTTCTCTTTTGAGGCTACACGTTTAGACATACACGCGACACCAAATCTTTTTGAGTTCCAACTTGTTGTTTAGGAGATACAAGCTAATTTTTTTACGATGCGTTATTTCGTCTCGTAATGTTTAAGTGTTTCCAATACGTATGTATTTGCCTTTATTCTGCAACACTGTATTTCCTTATAATGTGGTATTCCTACATATGCTTTCGGGAGAAAACTCCCCTGTGCATTCTCTTTTGAGGCTACACCTTAGACGTACACGCCACACCAAATCTTTTTGAGTTACAACTTGTTGTTTAGGAGATACAAGCTAATTTTTTAAAGATGAATTATTTTTCTCGTAAAGTTTAAGTGTTTCCAATACGTATGTATTTGCCTCTACTCTGCAACACTGTATTTCCTTATAACGTGATATTCTTACATATTCTTTCGAGAGAAAACTCTCCTGTGCGTTCTCTTTGGAGGCTACACGCTTAGACATTCACGCAACACCAAAGCTTTTCGAGTTACAACGTGTTGTTTAAGAAAAACAAGATAATTTCGCATGATGCGGGATTTCCATAAAACGTGGTTTTCTGACAAATTTTGACGAAAGAAAATTCTTCTGTGGGTTCTTTTTTGAGGCTGCACGTTTAGACGTACACGCCACACCAAATCCTTTACTCTGCAACACTGTATTCCCTTATAAGGTGGTATTCTTACATATTCTTTCGAGAGAAAACTCTCCTGTGCGTTCTCTTTTGAGGCTTCACGCTTAGACATACACGCAACACCAAAGCTTTTTGAGTTGCAACATGTTGTTTCCAATAAGTACATATTTGTCTATACTCTGCAACACTGTATTTCCTAATAACGTGGTATTCTCACATATTCTTTCGAGAGAAAACTATCCTGTGCGTTCTCTTTGGAGGCTACACGCTTAGTGTTTCCAATAAGTATGTATTTGTCTTTACTCTGCAACATTGTATTTCCTTATAACGTGGTATTCCTACATATTCTTACGGGAGAAAACTCTCCTGTACGTTCTCTTTTGAGGCTACACCCTTAGACATATATGCAACATCAAAGCTTTTCGAGTTACAACATGTTGTTTAGGAAAAACAAGATAATTTCGCACGATGCAGGATTTCCTTAAAACGTGGTTTTCTGACAAATTTTGACGAAAGAAAACACTCCTGTGGGTTCTCCTTTGAGGCTACATGTTTAGTCGTACACGCCACAACAAATCTTTTCGAGTTGCAACGTGTTGTTTAGGAGATACAAGCTAATTTTGCATGATGCGTTATTTCTTCTCGTAAAGTGTTTCCAATAAGTACATATTTGTCTATACTCTGCAACACTGTATTTCCTTATAACGTGGTATTCTTACATATTCTTTCGAGAGAAAACTATCCTGTGCGTTCTCTTTGGAGGCTACACGCTTAGACATACACGCACCACCAAAGCTTTTCGAGTTACAACGTGTTGATTAGGAAAAACAGGATAATTTCGCACGATGCGGGATTTCCTTAAAATGTGGTTTTAAGACGAATTTTGACGTAAGAAAATTCTCCTGTGGGTTCTCTTTTGAGGCTACACATTTAGACGTGCACGCCACACCAAATCTTTTTGAGTTACCACGTGTTGTTTAGGAGATACAAGCAAATTTTGTACCATGCATTATTTCTTCTCATAATATGTTTCCAATACGTATGTATTTGTCTTTACTCTGCAGCAATATATTTCCTTATAACGTGGTATTCTTACATATTCTTTCGAGAGAAAACTCTCCTGTGCATTCTCTTTTGAGGCTACACGCATACACATACACCCAACACCAAAGCTTTTCGAGTTACAATGTTTTGTTTATGAAAAACAAGATAATTGCGCACGATGCGGGATTTCCTTAAAACGTGGTTTTCTGAAAATTTTGACGAAAGAAAATTCTCCTGTGGGTTCTCTTTTGAGGCTACATGTTTAGACGTACACGCCACACCAAATCTTTTCGAGTTACAACGTGTTGTTTAGGAGATACAAGCTAATTTTGTACGATGCGTTATTTCTTCTCCTAAAGTGTTACCAATATGTACGTATTTGTCTTTACAACACTGTATTTCCTTATAACATTGTATTCGTACATATTCTTTCGAGAGAAAACTCTCCTGTGCATTCTCTTTTGAGGCTACACGCTTAGACATACACGCAACACCAAAGCATTTCGAGTTAGAACGTGTTGTTTCGGAAAAACAAGATAATTTCGCACGATGCGGGAATTCCTTAAAACGTGGTTTTCTGACAAATTTTGAGGAAATAAAATTCTCCTGTGGGTTTTCATTTGAGGCTAAACGTTTAGACGTACACGCCACACCAAATGTTTTCGAGTTACAACGTGTTCTTTAGGAGATACAAGCTAATTTTTTACGATGCTTTATATCTTCTTGTAAAGTTTAAGTGTTTCCAAAAGGAACGTATTTATCTTTAATTTGCCACAATGTATTTCCTTATAACGTGGTATTCTTACATACTCGTTCGAGAGAAATCTCTCCTGTGCGTTCTCTTTTGAGGCTACATGGTTAGACATACACGCAAACCCAAAGATTTTCGAGTTACAATGTGTTGTTTAGGAAAAACAAGATAGTTTCGCATGATGCAGTATTTCCTTAATAAGTGGTATTCTGACAAATTTTGACGAAAGAAAATTCTCCTGTGGGTTCTCTTTTGAGGCTACACGTTTAGACGTACATGCCACACCAAATCTTTTCGAGTTACAACGTGTTGTTTAGGAGATACAAACTAATTTTTTACGATGCGTTATTTCTTCTCATAGAGTGTTTCAAATACATATGTATTTGTCTTTACTCTGCAAAACTGTATTTCCTTATAATGTGGTATTCTTACATGTTCTTTCGAGAGAAAACTCTCCTGTGCGTTCTCTTTGGAGGCTACACGCTTAGACATACACGCAACATCAAAGCTTTTTGAGTTACAACGTGTTGTTTAGGAAAAACAAGATAATTACGCACGATGAGTGATTTCCTTAAAACATGGATTTCTGACAAATTTTACGAACAAAAATTCTCCTGTGGGTTCTCTTTTGAGGCTACACGTTTAGACGTACACACCACACCAAATCTTTTCGAGTTACAATGTGTTGTTTAGGAGATACAAGCTAATTTTGTACGATGCGTTATTTCTTCTCATAAAGTTTTTCCAATAAGTATTTGTCTTTACTCTGCAACACTGTATTTCCTTATAACGTGGTATTCTTACATATTTTTTCGAGAGAAAACTCTCCTCTGCGTTCTCATTTGAGGCTACACGCTGAGACATACACGCAACAGCAAAGCTTTTTGAGTTACAACGTGTTGTTTAGGAAGAACAAGATAATTTCTCACGATGCGGGATTTCCTTAAAACGTGGTTTTCTGACAAATTTTGACGAAAGAAAATTCTCCTGTGGGTTCTCTTTTGAGGCTAAACGTTTAGACGTACACGCCACACCAAATCTTTTTGAGTTACAACTTTTTGTTTAGGAGATACAAGCTAATTTTTTTACAATGAATTATTTCTTCTCGTAAAGTTTAAGTGTTTCCAATACTTATGTATTTGCCTCTACTCTGCAACACTGTATTTCCTTATAACATGGTATTCTTACATATTCTTTCGAGAGAAAAGTCTCCTGTGCGTTCTTTTTGGAGGCTACACACTTAGACATTCACGCAACACGAAAGTTTTCGACGTACAACTTGTTGTTTAGGAAAAACAAGATAATTTCGCATGATGCGGGATTTCCTTAAAATGTGGTTTTCTGACAAATTTGACGAAAGAAAATTCTCCTGTGGGTTCTCTTTTGAGGATTCACGTTTAGACGTACACGCCACACCAAATCCTTTTGTGTTCTAACGTGTTGTTTAGGATATACAAGCTAATTTTGTACTATGTGTTATTTCTTCTCGTAAAGCTTAAGTGTTTCCAATATGTATGTATTTGTCTTTACTCTGCAACACTGTATTTCCTTATAACGTAGTATTCCTACTTTTCTTTTGGGAGAAAACTCTCCCGTGCGTTCTCTTTTGAGGCTACATGTTTAGACGTACACGCCACACCAAATCTTTTTGAGTTGCAACTTGTTGTTTAGGAGATACAAGCTAATTTTTTTACAATGAATTATTTCTTCTCGTAGAGTTTAAGTGTTTCCAATACGTATGTATTTGCCTCTACTCTGCAACACTGTATTTCCTTATAACGTGGTATTCTTACATATTCTTTCGAGAGAAAACTCTCCTGTGCGTTCTTTTTGGAGGCTACACACTTAGACATTCATGCAACACGAAAGCTTTTCGAGGTACAACGTGTTGTTTAGGAAAAACAAGATAATTTCGCATGATGCGGGATTTCCTTAAAACGTTGTTTTCTGACAAATTTGATGAAAGAAAATTCTCCTGTGGGTTCTCTTTTGAGGATTCACGTTTAGACGTACACACCACACCAAATCCTTTTGAGTTCTAACGTGTTGTTTAGGATATACAAGCTAATTTTGTACTATGTGTTATTTCTTCTCGTAAAGCTTAAGTGTTTCCAATATGTATGTATTTGTCTTTACTCTGCAACACTGTATTTCCTTATAACGTGGTATTCCTACATATTCTTTCGGGAGAAAACTCTCCTGTGCGTTCTCTTTTGAGGCTACACGCTTAGACATATACGCAACACCAAAGCTTTTCGAGTTACAACATGTTGTTTAGGAAAAACAAGATAATTTCGCAGGATGCAGGATTTCCTTAAAACGTGGTTTTCTGACAAATTTTGATGAAAGAAAACTCTCCTGTGGGTTCTCCATTGAGGGTACACGTTTAGTCGTTCACGCCACACCAAATCTTTTCGAGTTACAACGTGTTGTTTAGGAGATACAAGCTAAGTTTGCATGATGTGTTATTTCTTTTCGTAAAGTGTTTCCAATAAGTACATATTTGTCTACACTCTGCAACATTGTATTTCCTTATAACGTGGTATTCTTACATATTCTTTCGAGAGAAAACTATCCCTTGCGTTCTCTTTGGAGGCTACACGCTTAGACATACACGCACCACCAAAGCTTTTCGAGTTACAACGTGTTGATTAGAAAAAACAAGATAATTTCCCACGAAGCGGGATTTCCTTAAAAAGTGGTTTTCTGACAAATTTTGACGTAAGAAAATTCTCCTGTGGGTTCTCTTTTGAGGCTACACATTTAGACGTGCACGCCACACCAAATCTTTTTGAGTTACCACGTGTTGTTTAGGAGATACAAGCAAATTTTGTACCATGCATTATTTCTTCTCATAATATGTTTCCAATACGTATGTATTTGTCTTTACTCTTTAGCAATATATTTCCTTTTAACTTGGTATTCTTACAAATTCTTTCGAGAGAAAACTCTCCTGTGCATTCTCTTTTGAGGCTACACGCTTACACATACACCCAACACCAAAGCTTTTCGAGTTAAAATGTTTTGTTTATGAAAAACAAGATAATTGCGCACAATGCGGAATTTCCTTAAAACGTGGTTTTCTGACAAATTTTGACGAAAGAAAATTCTCCTGTGGGTTCTCTTTTGAGGCTACATGTTTAGACGTATACGCCACACCAAATCTTTTCGAGTTACAACGTGTTGTTTAGGAGATACAAGCTAATTTTGTACGATGCGTTATTTCTTCTCCTAAAGTGTTTCCAATATGTACGTATTTGTCTTTACTCTACAACACTGTATTTCCTTATAACATGGTATTCGTACATATTCTTTCGAGAGAAAACTCTCCTGTGCATTCTCTTTTGAGGCTACACGCTTAGACATACACGCAACACCAAAGCATTTCGAGTTAGAACGTGTTGTTTCGGAAAAACAAGATAATTTCTCATGATGCGGGAATTCCTTAAAACGTGGTTTTCTGACAAATTTTGAGGAAATAAAATTCTCCTGTGGGTTTTCATTTGAGGCTAAATGTTTAGACGTACACGCCACACCAAATGTTTTCGAGTTACAACGTGTTCTTTAGGAGATACAAGCTAATTTTTTACGATGCTTTATATCTTCTTGTAAAGTTTAAGTGTTTCCAAAAGGTATGTATTTATCTTTAATTTGCCACAATGTATTTCCTTATAACGTGGTATTCTTACATACTCGTTCGAGAGAAATCTCTCCTGTGCGTTCTCTTTTGAGGCTACATGTTTAGACATACACGCAACACCAAAGATTTTCGAGTTACAATGTGTTGTTTAGGAAAAACAAGATAGTTTCGCATGATGCGGGATTTCCTTAATAAGTGGTTTTCTGACAAATTTTGACGAAAGAAAATTCTCCTGTGGGTTCTCTTTTGAGGCTACACGTTTAGACGTACATGCCACACCAAATCTTTTCGAGTTACAACGTGTTGTTTAGGAGATACAAACTAATTTTTTACGATGCGTTATTTCTTCTCATAGAGTGTTTCAAATACATATGTATTTGTCTTTACTCTGCAAAACTGTATTTCCTTATAATGTGGTATTCTTACATGTTCTTTCGAGAGAAAACTCTCCTGTGCGTTCTCTTTGGAGGCTACACGCTTAGACATACACGCAACATCAAAGCTTTTCGAGTTACAACCTGTTGTTTAGGAAAAACAAGATAATTACGCACGATGAGTGATTTCCTTAAAACATGGATTTCTGACAAATTTTACGAACAAAAATTCTCCTGTGGGTTCTCTTTTGAGGCTACACGTTTAGACGTACACACCACACCAAATCTTTTCAAGTTACAATGTGTTGTTTAGGAGATACAAGCTAATTTTGTACGATGCGTTATTTCTTCTCATAAAGTTTTTCCAATAAGTATTTGTCTTTACTCTGCAACACTGTATTTCCTTATAACGTGGTATTCTTACATATTTTTTCGAGAGAAAACTCTCCTGTGCGTTCTCATTTGAGGCTACACGCTGAGACATACACGCAACAGCAAAGCTTTTTGAGTTACAACGTGTTGTTTAGGAAGAACAAGATAATTTCTCACGATGCGGGATTTCCTTAAAATGTGGTTTTCTGAAAAATTTTGACGAAAGAAAATTCTCCTGTGGGTTCTCTTTTGAGGCTAAACGTTTAGACGTACACGCCACACCAAATCTTTTTGAGTTGCAACTTTTTGTTTAGGAGATACAAGCTAATTTTTTTACAATGAATTATTTATTCTCGTAAAGTTTAAGTGTTTCCAATACGTATGTATTTGCCTCTACTCTGCAACACTGTATTTCCTTATAACGTGGTATTCTTACATATTCTTTCGAGAGAAAAGTCTCCTGTGCATTCTTTTTGGAGGCTACACACTTAGACATTCACGCAACACGAAAGTTTTCGAGGTACAACGTGTTGTTTAGGAAAAACAAGATAATTTCGCATGATGCGGGATTTCCTTAAAATGTGGTTTTCTGACAAATTTGACGAAAGAAAATTCTCCTGTGGGTTCTCTTTTGAGGATTCACGTTTAGACGTACACACCACACCAAATCCTTTTGTGTTCTAACGTGTTGTTTAGGATATACAAGCTAATTTTGTACTATGTGTTATTTCTTCTCGTAAAGCTTAAGTGTTTCCAATATGTATGTATTTGTCTTTACTCTGCAACACTGTATTTCCTTATAACGTAGTATTCCTACTTTTCTTTTGGGAGAAAACTCTCCCGTGCGTTCTCTTTTGAGGCTACATGTTTAGACGTACACGCCACACCAAATCTTTTTGAGTTGCAACTTGTTGTTTAGGAGATACAAGCTAATTTTTTTACAATGAATTATTTCTTCTCGTAGAGTTTAAGTGTTTCCAATACGTATGTATTTGCCTCTACTCTGCAACACTGTATTTCCTTATAACGTGGTATTCTTACATATTCTTTCAAGAGAAAACTCTCCTGTGCGTTCTTTTTGGAGGCTACACACTTAGACATTCATGCAACACGAAAGCTTTTCGAGGTACAACGTGTTGTTTAGGAAAAACAAGATAATTTCGCATGATGCGGGATTTCCTTAAAACGTTGTTTTCTGACAAATTTGACGAAAGAAAATTCTCCTGTGGGTTCTCTTTTGAGGATTCACGTTTAGACGTACACGCCACACCAAATCCTTTTGAGTTCTAACGTGTTGTTTAGGATATACAAGCTAATTTTGTACTATGTGTTATATCTTCTCGTAAAGCTTAAGTGTTTCCAATATGTATGTATTTGTCTTTACTCTTCAACACTGTATTTCCTTATAACGTAGTATTCCTACTTTTCTTTCGGGAGAAAACTCTCCCGTGCGTTCTCTTTTGAGGCTACACGTTTAGATGTACACGCCACACCAAATCTTTTTGAGTTACAACTTGTTGTTTATGAGATACAAGCTAATTTTTTAACGATGAATTATTTCTTCTCGTAAAGTTTAAGTGTTTCCAATATGTATATATTTGCCTCTACTCTGCAACACTGTATTTCCTTATAACGTGGTATTCTTACATATTCGTTCGAGAGAAAACTCTCCTGTGCGTTCTCTTTGGAGGCTACACGCTTAGACATTCACGCCACACCAAATCTTTTCGAGTTACAACGTGTTGTTTAGGAAAAACAAGATAATTTCGCATGATGCGGGATTCCCTTAAAACGTGGTTTTCTGAAAAGTGTTGACGAAAGAAAATTCTCCTGTGGGTTCTCGTTTGAGGCTACACGTTTAGATGTACACGCCACACCAAATCCTATCGAGTTATAAACTGTTGTTTAGGATATACAAGCTAATTTTGTACTATGTGTTATTTCTTCTCGTAAAGCTTAACTGTTTCCAATAAGTATGTATTTGTCTTTACTCTGCAACACTGTATTTCCTTATAACGTGGTATTCCTACATATTCTTTCGGGAGAAAACTCTCCTGTGCGTTCTCTTTTGAGGCTACACGCTTAGACATACACGCACCACCAAAGCTTTTCGAGTTACATGTTGTTTAGGAAAAACAAGATAATTTCGCACGATGCGGTATTTCCTTAAAACGTGGTTTTCTGACAAATTTTGACGAAAGAAAACTCTCCTGTGGATTCTCTTTTGAGGCTACACCTTTAGACATACACGCCACACCAAATCTTGTCGAGTTACAACGTGTTTAGGAGATACAAGCTAATTTTGCATGATGCGTTATTTCTTCTCCTAAAGTGTTTCCAATAAGTACATATTTGTCTAAATTCTGCAACACTGTATTTCCTTATAACGTGGTATTCTTACATATTCTTTCGAGAGAAAACTATCCTGTGCATTCTCTTTGGAGGCTACACGCTTAGACATACACGCACCACCAAAGATTTTCGAGTTACAACGTGTTGATTAGGAAAAACAAGATAATTTCCCACGATGAGGGATTTCCTAAAAACGTGGTTTTCTAACAAATTTTGACGAAAGAAAACTCTCCTGTGGGTTCTCTTTTGAGGCTACACTTTTAGACGTACACGCCACACCAAATCTTTTCGAGTTACAACGTGTTGTTTAGGACATACAAGCTAGTTTTGCAAGATGCGTTATTTCTCTCATAAAGTGCTCCCATTACTTACGTATTTTCTTTACTCTGCCACACTGTATTTCCTTATAACGTGGTATTCTTACATATTCTTTCGAGAGAAAACTCTCCTGTGCGTTCTCTTTGGAGGCTACACGCTTAGACATTCACGCAACACCAAAGCTATTCGAGTTACAACGTGTTGTTTAGGAAAAACAAGATAATTTCGCATGCTGCGGGATTCCCTTAAAACGTGGTTTTCTGAAAAGTGTTGACGAAAGAAAATTCTCCTGTGGGTTCTCTTTTGAGGCTACACGTTTAGATGTACACGCACACCAAATCCTATCGATTTATAACCTGTTGTTTAGGATATAGAAGCTAATTTTGTACTATGTGTTATTTCTTCTCGTAAAGCTTAACTGTTTCCAATAAGTATGTATTTGTCTTTACTCTGCAACACTGTATTTCCTTATAACGTGGTATTCCTACATATTCTTTCGGGAGAAAACTCCCCTGTGCATTCTCTTTTGAGGCTACACGTTTAGACGTACACGCCACACCAAATCTTTTTGAGTTACAACTTGTTGTTTAGTAGATACAAGCTAATTTTTTTACGATGAATTATTTCTTCTCGTAAAGTTTAAGTGTTTCCAATATGTATATATTTGCCTCTACTCTGCAACACTGTATTTCCTTATAACGTGGTATTCTTACATATTCTTTCGAGAGAAAACTCTCCTGTGCGTTCTCTTTGGAGGCTACATGCATAGACATTTACGCAACACCAAAGCTTTTCGAGTTACAACGTGTTTTTTAGGAAAAACAAGATAATTTCGCATGATGCGGGATTTCCTTAAAACGTGGTTTTCTGACAAATTTTGATGAAAGAAAATTCTCCTGTGGGTTCTCTTTTGAGGCTACACGTTTAGACGTACATGCCACACCAAATCCTTTCGAGTTATAACGTGTTGTTTAGGGTATACAAACTAATTTTTACTATGTGTTATTTCTTCTCGTAAAGCTTAAGTGTTTCCAATAAGTATGCATTTGTCTTTACTCTGCAACACTGTATTTCCTTATAACGTGGTATTCCTACATATTCTTTCGGAAGAAAACTCTCCTGTGCGTTCTCTTTTGAGGCTACACGCTTAGACATACACGCACCACCAAAGCTTTTCGAGTTACATATTGTTTAGGAAAAACAAGATAATTTCGCACGATGCGGTATTTCCTTAAAACGTGGTTTTCTGACAAATTTTGACGAAAGAAAACTCTCCTGTGTGTTCTCTTTTGAGGCTACACGTTTAGACATACACGCCACACCAAACCTTGTCTAGTTACAACGTGTTGTTTAGGAGATACAAGCTAATTTTGCATGATGCGTTATTTCTTCTCCTAAAGTGTTTCCAATAAGTACATATTTGTCTAAATTCTGCAACACTGTATTTCCTTATAACGTGGTATTCTTACATATTCTTTCGAGAGAAAACTATCCTGTGCATTCTCTTTGGAGGCTACACGCTTAGACATACAAGCACCACCAAAGATTTTCGAGTTACAACGTGTTGATTAGGAAAAACAAGATAATTTCCCACGATGAGGGATTTCCTAAAAACGTGGTTTTCTAACAAATTTTGACGAAAGAAAACTCTCCTGTGGGTTCTCTTTTGAGGCTACACTTTTAGACGTACACGCCACACCAAATCTTTTCGAGTTACAACGTGTTGTTTAGGACATACAAGCTAGTTTTGCAAGATGCGTTATTTCTCTCATAAAGTGCTCCCATTACTTACGTATTTTCTTTACTCTGCCACACTGTATTTCCTTATAACGTGGTATTCTTACATATTCTTTCGAGAGAAAACTCTCCTGTGCGTTCTCTTTGGAGGCTACACGCTTAGACATTCACGCAACACCAAAGCTTTTCGAGTTACAACGTGTTGTTTAGGAAAAACAAGATAATTTCGCATGATGCGGGATTCCCTTAAAACGTGGTTTTCTGAAAAGTGTTGACGAAAGAAAATTCTCCTGTGGGTTCTCTTTTGAGGCTACACGTTTAGATGTACACGCCACACCAAATCCTATCGAGTTATAACCTGTTGTTTAGGATATACAAGCTAATTTTGTACTATGTGTTATTTCTTCTCGTAAAGCTTAACTGTTTCCAATAAGTATGTATTTGTCTTTACTCTGCAACGCTGTATTTCCTTATAATGTGGTATTCCTACAAATTCTTTCGGGAGAAAACTCCCCTGTGCGTTCTCTTTTGAGGCTACACTTTTAGACGTACACGCCACACCAAATCTTTTTGAGTTACAACTTGTTGTTTAGGAGATACAAGCTAATTTTTTTACGATGAATTATTTCTTCTCGTAAAGTTTAAGTGTTTCCAATACGTATGTACTTGCCTCTACTCTGCCACACTGTATTTCCTTATAACGTGATATTCTTACATATTCTTTCGAGAGAAAACTCTCCTGTGCGTTCTCTTTGGAGGCTACACGCTTAGACATTCACCCAACACCAAAGCTTTTCGAGTTACAACGTGTTGTTTAGGAAAAACAAGATAATTTCGCATGATGCGGGATTTCCTTAAAACGTGGTTTTCTGACAAATTTTGACGAAAGAAAATTCTCCTGTGGGTTCTCTTTTGAGGCTACACGTTTAGTCGTACACGCCACACCAAATCCTTTCGAGTTATAACGTGTTGTTTAGGATATACAAGCTAATTTTGTACTATGTGTTATTTCTTCTCGTAAAGCTTAAGTGTTTCCAATAAGTATGTATTTGTCTTTACTCTGCAACACTGTATTTCCTTATAACGTGGTATTCCTACATATTCTTTCGGAAGAAAACTCTCCTGTGCGTTCTCTCTTGAGGCTACACGCTTAGACATACACGCACCACCAAAGCTTTTCGAGTTACAACATGTTGTTTAGGATAAACAAGATAATTTCGCACGATGCGGTATTTCCTTAAAACGTGGTTTTCTGACAAATTTTGACGAAAGAAAACTCTCCTGTGGGTTCTCTTTTGAGGCTACACGTTTAGACATACATGCCACACCAAATCTTGTCGAGGTACAACGTGTTGTTTAGGAGATAGAAGCTAATTTTACATGATGCGTTATTTCTTCTCCTAAAGTGTTTCCAATAAGTACATATTTGTCTATACTCTGCAACACTGTATTTCCTTATAACGTGGTATTCTTACATATTCTTCGAGAGAAAACTATCCTGTGCGTTCTCTTTGGAGGCTACACGCTTAGACATACACGCACCACCAAAGCTTTTCGAGTTACAACGTGTTGATTAGGAAAAACAAGATAATTTCGCACGATGCGGGATTTCCTTAAAACGTGGTTTTCTGACAAATTTTGACGTAAGAAAATTCTCCTGTGGGTTCTCTTTTGAGGCTACACGTTTAGATGTACACACCACACCAAATATTTTTGAGTTACCACGTGTTGTTTCGGAGATACAAGCTAATTTTGTACCATGCGTTATTTCTTCTCTTAATGTGTTTCCAAAACGTATGTATTTGTCTTTACTCTGCAGCAATATGTTTCCTTATAACATGGTATTCTTACATATTCTTTCAAGAGAAAACTCTCCTGTGCATTCTCTTTTGAGGCTACATGCTTAGACATACACGCAACACCAAATCCTTTCGAGTTATAACGTGTTGTTTAGGATATACAAGCTAATTTTGTACTATGTTTTATTTCTTCTCGTAAAGTTTAAGTGTTTCCAATAAGTATTTATTTGTCTTTACTCTGCAACACTGTATTTCCTTATAAAGTGGTATTCCTACATATTCTTTCGGGAGAAAACTCTCCTGTGCGTTCTCTTTTGAGGCTACACGCTTAGACATATACGCAACACCAAAGCTTTTCGAGTTACAACATGTTGTTTAGGAAAAACAAGATAATTTCGCAGGATGCAGGATTTCCTTAAAACGTGGTTTTCTGACAAATTTTGACAAAAGAAAACTCTCCTGTGGGTTCTCCTTTGAGGCTACACGTTTAGTCGTTCACGCCACACCAAATCTTTTCGAGTTACAACGTGTTGTTTAGGAGATACAAGCTAAGTTTGCATGATGCGTTATTTCTTTTCGTAAAGTGTTTCCAATAAGTACATATTTGTCTATACTCTGCAACACTGTATTTCCTTATAACGTGGTATTCTTACATATTCTTTCGAGAGAAAACTATCCCTTGGGTTCTCTTTGGAGGCTACACGCTTAGACATACACGCACCACCAAAGCTTTTCGAGTTACAACGTGTTGATTAGGAAAAACAAGATAATTTCCCACGATGCGGGATTTCCTTAAAAAGTGGTTTTCTGACAAATTTTGACGTAAGAAAATTCTCCTGTGGGTTCTCTTTTGAGGCTACACATTTAGACGTGCACGCCACACCAAATCTTTTTGAGTTACCACGTGTTGTTTAGGAGATACAAGCAAATTTTGTACCATGCATTATTTCTTCTCATAATATGTTTCCAATACGTATGTATTTGTCTTTACTCTGCAGCAATATATTTCCTTATAACGTGGTATTCTTACATATTCTTTCGAGAGAAAACTCTCCTGTGCATTCTCTTTTGAGGCTACACGCTTACACATACACCCAACACCAAAGCTTTTCGAGTTACAATGTTTTGTTTATGAAAAACAAGATAATTGCGCACAATGCGGAATTTCCTTAAAACGTGGTTTTCTGACAAATTTTGACGAAAGAAAATTCTCCTGTGGGTTCTCTTTTGAGGCTACATGTTTAGACGTACACGCCACACCAAATCTTTTCGAGTTACAACGTGTTGTTTAGGAGATACAAGCTAATTTTGTACGATGCGTTATTTCTTCTCCTAAAGTGTTTCCAATATGTACGTATTTGTCTTTACTCTACAACACTGTATTTCCTTATAACATGGTATTCGTACATATTCTTTCGAGAGAAAACTCTCCTGTGCATTCTCTTTTGAGGCTACACGCTTAGACATACACGCAACACCAAAGCATTTCGAGTTAGAACGTGTTGTTTAGGAAAAACAAGATAATTTCTCATGATGCGGGAATTCCTTAAAACGTGGTTTTCTGACAAATTTTGAGGAAAGAAAATTCTCCTGTGGGTTTTCATTTGAGGCTAAATGTTTAGACGTACATGCCACACCAAATGTTTTCGAGTTACAACGTGTTCTTTAGGAGATACAAGCTAATTTTTTACGATGCTTTATATCTTCTTGTAAAGTTTAAGTGTTTCCAAAAGGAACGTATTTATCTTTAATTTGCCACAATGTATTTCCTTATAACGTGGTATTCTTACATACTCGTTCGAGAGAAATCTCTACTGTGCGTTCTCTTTTGAGGCTACATGCTTAGACATACACGCAACACCAAAGATTTTCGAGTTCCAATGTGTTGTTTAGGAAAAACAAGATAGTTTCGCATGATGCGGGATTTCCTTAATAAGTGGTTTTCTGACAAATTTTGACGAAAGAAAATTCTCCTGTGGGTTCTCTTTTGAGGCTACACGTTTAGACTTACACGCCACACCAAATCCTTTCGAGTTATAACGTGTTGTTTAGGATATACAAGCTAATTTTTTACTATGTGTTATTTATTCTCGTAAAGCTTAAGTGTTTCCAATAAGTATGTATTTGTCTTTACTCTGCAACACTGTATTTCCTTATAACGTGGTATTCCTACATATTCTTTCGGAAGAAAACTCTCCTATGCGTTCTCTTTTGAGGCTACACGCTTAGACATACACGCACCACCAAAGCTTTTCGAGTTACAACGTGTTGTTTAGGAAAAACAAGATAATTTCGCATGATGCGTGATTTCCTTAAAACGCGGTTTTCTGACAAATATTGATGAAAGAAAATTCTCCTGTGGGTTCTCTTTTGAGGCTACACGTTTAGACGTACACGCCACACCTAATCCTTTCAAGTTATAACATGTTGTTTAGGATATACAAACTAATTTTTACTATGTGTTATTTCCTCTCGTAAAGCTTAAGTGTTTCCAATAAGTATGCATTTGTCTTTACTCTGCAACACTGTATTTCCTTATAACGTAGTATTCCTACATATTCTTTCGGGAGAAAACTCTCCTGTGCATTCTCTTTTGAGGCTACACGTTTAGACGTACACGCCACACCAAATCTTTTTGAGTTACAACTTGTTGTTTAGGAGGTGCAAGCTTATTTTTTAACGATGAATTATTTCTTCTCTTAAAGTTTAAGTGTTTCCAATATGTATATATTTGCCTCTACTCTGCAACACTGTATTTCCTTATAACGTGGTATTCTTACATATTCTTTCGAGAGAAAACTCTCCTGTGCGTTCTCTTTGGAGGCTACACGCTTAGACATTCACGCAACACCAAAGCTTTTCTAGTTACAACGTGTTGTTTAGGAAAAACAAGATAATTTCGCATGATGCGGGATTTCCTTAAAACGTGGTTTTCTGACAAATTTTGATGAAAGAAAATTCTTCTGTGGGTTCTCTTTTGAGGCTACACGTTTAGACGTACACGCCACACCAAATCCTTTCGAGTTATAACGTGTTGTTTAGGATATACAAACTAATATTTACTATGTGTTATTTCTTCTCGTAAAACTTAAGTGTTTCCAATAAGAACGCATTTGTCTTTACTCTGCAACACTGTATTTCCATATAACGTGGTATTCCTACATATTCTTTTGGAAGAAAACACTCCTGTGCGTTCTCTTTTGAGGCTACACGCTTAGACATACACGCAACACCAAAGCTTTTCGAGTTACAAGGTGTTGTTTAGGAAAAACAAGATAATTTCGCATGATGCGGGATTTCCTTAAAACGTGGTTTTCTGACAAGTATTGATGAAAGAAAATTCTCCTGTGGGTTCTCTTTTGAGGCTACACGTTTAGACATACACGCCACACCTAATCTTTTCAAGTTATAACGTGTTGTTTAGGATATACAAACTAATTTTTACTATGTGTTATTTCCTCTCGTAAAGCTTAAGTGTTTCCAATAAGTATGCATTTGTCTTTACTCTGCAACACTGTATTTCCTTATAACGTGGTATTCCTACATATTCTTTCGGAAGAAAACTCTCCTGTGCGTTCTCTTTTGAGGCTACACGCTTAGACATACACGCACCACCAAAGCTTTTCGAGTTACATGTTGTTTAGGAAAAACAAGATAATTTCGCACGATGCGGTATTTCCTTAAAACGTGGTTTTCTGACAAATTTTGACGAAAGAAAACTCTCCTGTGTGTTCTCTTTTGAGGCTACACATTTAGACATACACGCCACACCAAACCTTGTCAAGTTACAACGTGTTGTTTAGGAGATACAAGCTAATTTTGCATGATGCGTTATTTCTTCTCCTAAAGTGTTTCCAATAAGTACATATTTGTCTAAATTCTGCAACACTGTATTTCCTTATCACGTGGTATTCTTACATATTCTTTCGAGAGAAAACTATCCTGTGCATTCTCTTTGGAGGCTACACGCTTAGACATACAAGCACCACCAAAGATTTTCGAGTTACAACGTGTTGATTAGGAAAAACAAGATAATTTCCCACGATGAGGGATTTCCTAAAAACGTGGTTGTCTAACAAATTTTGACGAAAGAAAACTCTCCTGTGGGTTCTCTTTTGATGCTACACTCTTAGACGTACACGCCACACCAAATCTTTTCGAGTTACAACGTGTTGTTTAGGACATACAGGCTAGTTTTGCAAGATGCGTTATTTCTCTCATAAAGTGCTCCCATTACTTACGTATTTTCTTTACTCTGCCACACTGTATTTCCTTATAACGTGGTATTCTTACATATTCTTTCGAGAGAAAACTCTCCTGTGCGTTCTCTTTGGAGGCTACACGCTTAGACATTCACGCAACACCAAAGCTTTTCGAGTTACAACGTATTGTTTACGAAAAACAAGATAATTTCGCATGATGCGGGATTCCCTTAAAACGTGGTTTTCTGAAAAGTGTTGACGAAAGAAAATTCTCCTGTGGGTTCTCTTTTGAGGCTACACGTTTAGATGTACACGCCACACCAAATCCTATCGAGTTATAACCTGTTGTTTAGGATATACAAGCTAATTTTGTACTATGTGTTATTTCTTCTCGTAAAGCTTAACTGTTTCCAATAAGTATGTATTTGTCTTTACTCTGCAACACTGTATTTCCTTATAACGTGGTATTCCTACAAATTCTTTCGGGAGAAAACTCCCCTGTGCGTTCTCTTTTGAGGCTAAACTTTTAGACGTACACGCCACACCAAATCTTTTTGAGTTACAACTTGTTGTTTAGGAGATACAAGCTAATTTTTTTACGATGAATTATTTCTTCTCGTAAAGTTTAAGTGTTTCCAATACGTATGTACTTGCCTCTACTCTGCCACACTGTATTTCCTTATAACGTGATATTCTTACATATTCTTTCGAGAGAAAACTCTCCTGTGCGTTCTCTTTGGAGGCTACACGCTTAGACATTCACCCAACACCAAAGCTTTTCGAGTTACAACGTGTTGTTTAGGAAAAACAAGATAATTTCGCATGATGCGGGATTTCCTTAAAACGTGGTTTTCTGACAAATTTTGACGAAAGAAAATTCTCCTGTGGGTTCTCTTTTGAGGCTACACGTTTAGTCGTACACGCCACACCAAATCCTTTCGAGTTATAACGTGTTGTTTAGGATATACAAGCTAATTTTGTACTATGTGTTATTTCTTCTCGTAAGCTTAAGTGTTTCCAATAAGTATGTATTTGTCTTTACTCTGCAACATTGTATTTCCTTATAACGTGGTATTCCTACATATTCTTTCGGAAGAAAACTCTCCTGTGCGTTCTCTCTTGAGGCTACACGCTTAGACATACACGCACCACCAAAGCTTTTCGAGTTACAACATGTTGTTTAGGATAAACAAGTTAATTTCGCACGATGCGGTATTTCCTTAAAACGTGGTTTTCTGACAAATTTTGACGAAAGAAAACTCTCCTGTGGGTTCTCTTTTGAGGCTACACGTTTAGACATACATGCCACACCAAATCTTGTCGAGTTACAACGTGTTGTTTAGGAGATACAAGCTAATATTACATGATGCGTTATTTCTTCTCCTAAAGTGTTTCCAATAAGTACATATTTGTCTATACTCTGCAACACTGTATTTCCTTATAACGTGGTATTCTTACATATTCTTTCGAGAGAAAACTATCCTGTGCGTTCTCTTTGGAGGCTACACGCTTAGACATACACGCACCACCAAAGCTTTTCGAGTTACAACGTGTTGATTAGGAAAGACAAGATAATTTCGCACGATGCGGGATTTCCTTAAAACGTGGTTTTCTGACAAATTTTGACGTAAGAAAATTCTCCTGTGGGTTCTCATTTGAGGCTACACGTTTAGATGTACACACCACACCAAATATTTTTGAGTTACCACGTGTTGTTTCGGAGATACAAGCTAATTTTGTACCATGCGTTATTTCTTCTCTTAGTGTGTTTCCAAAACGTATGTATTTGTCTTTACTCTGCAGCAATATGTTTCCTTATAACATGGTATTCTTACATATTCTTTCGAGAGAAAACTCTCCTGTGCATTCTCTTTTGAGACTACATGCTTAGACATACACGCAACACCAAATCCTTTCGAGTTATAACGTGTTGTTTAGGATATACAAGCTAATTTTGTACTATGTTTTATTTCTTCTCGTAAAGTTTAAGTGTTTCCAATAAGTATTTATTTGTCTTTACTCTGCAACACTGTATTTCCTTATAACGTGGTATTCCTACATATTCTTTCGGGAGAAAACTCTCCTGTGCGTTCTCTTTTGAGGCTACACGCTTAGACATATACGCAACACCAAAGCTTTTCGAGTTACAACATGTTGTTTAGGAAAAACAAGATAATTTCGCAGGATGCAGGATTTCCTTAAAACGTGGTTTTCTGACAAATTTTGACGAAAGAAAACTCTCCTGTGGGTTCTCCTTTGAGGCTACACGTTTAGTCGTTCACGCCACACCAAATCTTTTCGAGTTACAACGTGTTGTTTAGGAGATACAAGCTAAGTTTGCATGATGCGTTATTTCTTTTCGTAAAGTGTTTCCAATAAGTACATATTTGTCTATACTCTGCAACATTGTATTTCCTCATAACGTGGTATTCTTACATATTCTTTCGAGAGAAAACTATCCCTTGCGTTCTCTTTGGAGGCTACACGCTTAGACATACACGCACCACCAAAGCTTTTCGAGTTACAACGTGTTGATTAGGAAAAACAAGATAATTTCCCACGATGCGGGATTTCCTTAAAAAGTGGTTTTCTGACAAATTTTGACGTAAGAAAATTCTCCTGTGGGTTCTCTTTTGAGGCTACACATTTAGACGGGCACGCCACACCAATTCTTTTTGAGTTACCACGTGTTGTTTAGGAGATACAAGCAAATTTTGTACCATGCATTATTTCTTCTCATAATATGTTTCCAATACGTATGTATTTGTCTTTACTCTGCAGCAATATATTTCCTTATAACGTGGTATTCTTACATATTCTTTCGAGAGAAAACTCTCCTGTGCATTCTCTTTTGAGGCTAAACGCTTACACATACACCCAACACCAAAGCTTTTCGAGTTACAATGTTTTGTTTATGAAAAACAAGATAATTGCGCACAATGCGGGATTTCCTTAAAACGTGGTTTTCTGACAAATTTTGACGAAAGAAAATTCTCCTGTGGGTTCTCTTTTGAGGCTACATGTTTAGACGTACACGCCACACCAAATCTTTTCGAGTTACAACGTGTTGTTTAGGAGATACAAGCTAATTTTGTACGATGCGTTATTTCTTCTCCTAAAGTGTTTTCAATATGTACATATTTGTCTTTACTCTACAACACTGTATTTCCTTATAACATGGTATTCGTACATATTCTTTCGAGAGAAAACTCTCCTGTGCATTCTCTTTTGAGGCTACACGCTTAGACATACACGCAACACCAAAGCATTTCGAGTTAGAACGTGTTGTTTAGGAAAAACAAGATAATTTCTCATGATGCGGGAATTCCTTAAAACGTGGTTTTCTGACAAATTTTGAGGAAAGAAAATTCTCCTGTGGGTTTTCATTTGAGGCTAAATGTTTAGGCGTACACGCCACACCAAATGTTTTCGAGTTACAATGTGTTCTTTAGGAGATACAAGCTAATTTTTTACGATGCTTTATATCTTCTTGTAAAGTTTAAGTGTTTCCAAAAGGAACGTATTTATCTTTAATTTGCCACAATGTATTTCCTTATAACGTGGTATTCTTACATACTCGTTCGAGAGAAATCTCTCCTGTGCGTTCTCTTTTGAGGCTACATGGTTAGACATACACGCAAACCCAAAGATTTTCGAGTTACAATGTGTTGTTTAGGAAAAACAAGATAGTTTCACATGATGCGGGATTTCCTTAATAAGTGGTTTACTGACAAATTTTGAAGAAAGAAAATTCTCCTGTGGGTTCTCTTTTGAGGCTACACGTTTAGACGTACATGCCACACCAAATCTTTTCGAGTTACAACGTGTTGTTTAGGAGATACAAACTAATCTTTTACGATGCGTTATTTCTTCTCATAGAGTGTTTCAAATACATATGTATTTGTCTTTACTCTGCAAAACTGTATTTCCTTATAATGTGGTATTCTTACATGTTCTTTCGAGAGAAAACTCTCCTGTGCGTTCTCTTTTGAGGCTACACGCTTAGACATACAGGCAACATCAAAACTTTTCGAGTTACAACGTGTTGTTTAGGAAAAACAAGATAATTTCGCACGATGAGTGATTTCCTTAAAACATGGATTTCTGACAAATTTTAACAAACAAAAATTCTCCTGTGGGTTCTCTTTTGAGGCTACACGTTTAGACGTACACGCCACACCAAAACTTTTCGAGTTACAATGTGTTGTTTAGGAGATCAAGCTAATTTTGTATGATGCGTTATTTCTTCTCGTAAAGTGTTTCCAATACGTACGTATTTGCCTTTAGTCTGCAACACTGTATTTCCGTATAACGTGTTATTCTTACATATTCTTTCGAGAGAAAACTCTCCTGTGCGTCCACTTTTGAGGCTACACGCTTAGACATACACGCAACACCAAAGTTTTTCGCATTACAACGTGTTGTTTAGGAAAAACAAGATAATTTCGCACGATGAGGGATTTCCTTAATACGTGGTTTTCTGACAAATTTTGACAAAAGAAATTTCTCCTATTGGTTCTCTTTTGAGACTACACGTTTAGACGTACAGGTCACACCAAATCTTTTTAAGTTTCAACGTGTTGTTTAGGAGATACAGGCTAATTTGGTACGATGCGTTATTTCTTCTCATAAAGTTTTCCAATAAGTAAGTATTTGTCTTTACTCTGCAACACTGTATTTCCTTATAAGGTGGTATTCTTACATATTTTTTCGAGAGAAAACTCTCCTGTGCATTCTCATATGAGGCTACACGCTGAAACATACATGCAACACCAAAGCTTTTCGAGTTACAACGTGTTGTTTAGGAAGAACAAGATAATTTCTCACGATGCTGGATCTCCTTAAAACCTGTTTTTCTGACGAATTTTGACGAAAGAAAATTCTCCTGTGGGTTCTCTTTTGAGGCTAAACATTTAGACGTACACGCCACACCAAATCTTTTTGAGTTACAACTTGTTGTTTAGGAGATACAAGCTAATTTTTTAACGATGAATTATTTCTTCTCGTAAAGTTTAAGTGTTTCCAATATGTATATATTTGCCTCTACTCTGCAAGACTGTATTTACTTATAACGTGGTATTCTTACATATTCTTTCGAGAGAAAACTCTCCTGTGCATTCTCTTTGGAGACTACATACTTAGACATTCACGCAACAACAAAGCTTTTCGAGTTACAACGTGTTGTTTAGGAAAAACAAGATAATTTCGCATGATGCGGGATTTCCTTAAAACGTGGTTTTCTGACAAATTTTGACGAAAGAAAATTCTCCTGTGGGTTCTGTTTTGAGGCTTCACGTTTAGACGTACACGCCACACCAAATCCTTTCGAGTTCTAATGTGTTGTTTAGGATATACAAGCTAATTTTGTACTATGTGTTATTTCTTCTCGTAAAGTTTAAGTGTTTCCAATAAGAATGTATTTGTCTTTACTCTACAACACTGTATTTCCTTATAACGTGGTATTCCTACATATTCTTTCGGGAGAAAACTCTCCTGTGCGTTCTCTTTTGAGGCTACACGTTTAGACGTACACGCCACACCAAAACTTTTTGAGTTACAGCTTGTTGTTTAGAAGATACGAGCTAATTTTTTAACGATGAATTATTTCTTCTCGTAAAGTTTAAGTGTTTCCAATATGTATATATTTGCCTCTACTCTGCAACACTGTATTTCCTTATAACGTGGTATTCTTACATATTCTTTCGAGAGAAAACTCTCCTGTGCGTTCTCTTTGGAGGCTACACGCTTAGACATTCACGCAACACCAAAGCTTTTCGAGCTACAATGTGTGTTGATTAGGAAAAACAAGATAATTTCGCACGATGCGGGATTTCCTTAAAACGTGGTTTTCTGACAAATTTTGATGTAAGAAAATTCTCCTGTGGGTTCTCTTTTGAGGCTACACGTTTAGATGTACACGCCACACCAAATCTTTTTGAGTTTACACGTGTTGTTTCGGAGATACAAGCTAATTTTGTACCATGAGTTATTTCTTCTCATAATGTGTTTCCAATACGTACGTATTTGTCTTTACTCTGCAGCAATATATTTCCTTATAACGTGGTATTCTTACATATTCTTTCAAGAGAAAACTCTCCTGTGCATTCTCTTTTAAGGCTACATGCTTAGGCATACAAGCAACACCAAAGATTTTCTAGTTTCAACGTGTTGTTTAGGAACAACAAGATAATTTCGCATGATGCGGGATTTCCTTAAAACGTGGTTTTCTGACAAATTTTGAGGAAAGAAAACTCTCCTGTGGGTTCTCTTTTGAGGCTACACTTTTAGACGTACACGCCACACCAAATCTTTTCGAGTTACAACGTGTTGTTTAGGACATACAAGCTAATTTTGCAAGATGCGTTATTTCTCTCATAAAGTGCTTCCATTACATATGTATTTGTCTTTACTCTGCCACACTGTATTTCCTTATAACGTGGTATTCTTACATATTCTTTCGAGAGAAAACTCTCCTGTGCGTTCTCTTTTGGGGCTACATGCTTACAGATACACCCAACACCAAAGCTTTTCAAGTTAAAACGTGTTGTTTAGGAACAACTAGATAATTTCTCACGAAGCGGGATTTCCTTAAAATGTGGTTTTCTGAAAAATTTTGACGAAAGAAAATTCTCCTGTGGGTTCTCTTTTGAGGCTACACGTTTAGACGTACATGCCACACCAAATCCTTTCGAGTTACAATGTGTTGTTTAGGAGATACAAGCTAATTTTTTACGATGCTTTTTTTCATCTCTTAAAGTTTATGGGTTTCCAATACATACATATTTGTCTTTACTCAGCAACACTGTATTTCCTTATAACGTGGTATTCTTACATATCCTTTCAAGAGAAAACTCTCCTGTGCGTTCTTTTTTGAGGCTACACGCTTTGATATACACGCAACACCAAAGTTTTTCGCGTTACAACATGTTGTTTAGGAAAAAACAAGATAATTTCGCACGATGAAGGATTTCCTTAATACGTGGTTTTCTGACAAATTTTGACCAAAGAAAATTCTCCTATGGGTTCTCTTTTGAGACTACACGTTTAGATGTACAGGCCACACCAAATCTTTTTAAGTTACAACGTGTTGTTTAGGAAATACAAGCTAATTTTGTACGATGCGTTATTTCTTCTCGTAAAGTTTTTCCAATAAATAAGTATTTGTCTTTACTCTGCAAAACTGTATTTCCTTATAACGTAATATTCTTACATATTTTTGAGAGAAAACTCTCCTGTGCATTCTCATTTGAGGCTACACGCTTAGACATACACGCAACAGCAAAGCATTTCGAGTTACAACGTGTTGTTTAGGAAGAACAAGATAATTTCTCACGATGCAGGATTTCCTTAAAACGTGGTTTTCTGACAAATTTTGACGAAAGAAAATTCTCCTGTGGGTTCTCTTTTGAGGCTACACGTTTAGACGTACACGCCACACCAAATCTTTTCGAGATACAACGTGTTGTTTAGGAGAAACAAGCTAATTTTGCATGATGCGTTATTTCTTCTCGTAAAGTGTTTCCAATAAGTACATATTTGTCTATACTCTGCAACACTGTATTTCCTTATATCGTGGTATTCCTACATATTCTTTCGAGAGAAAACTACCCTGTGCGTTCTCTTTGGAGGCTACACGCTTAGACATACATGCAACAACAAAGCTTTTCGAGTTACAACGTGTAGATTAGGAAAAACAGGATAATTTCTCACGATGCGGGATTTCCTTAAAATGTGGTTTTCTGACAAATTTTGACGTAAGAAAATTCTCCTGTGGGTTCTCATTTGAGGCTACACATTCAGACGTACACGCCACACCAAATCTTTTTGAGTTACCACGTGTTGTTTAGGAGATACAAGCTAATTTTGTACCATGCGTTATTTTTTCTCATAATATGTTTCCAATACGTATGTATTTGTCTTTACTCTGCAGCAATATATTACCTTATAACGTGGTATTCTTACATATTCTTTCGAGAGAAAGCTCTCCTGTGCATTCTCTTTTGAGGCTACACGCTTACACATACACCCAACACCAAAGCTTTTCGAGTTACAATGTTTTGTTTATGTAATATAAGATAATTGCGCACAATGCGGGATTTCCTTAAAACGTGGTTTTCTGACAAATTTTGACGAAAGAAAATTCTCCTGTGGGTTCTCCTTTGAGGCTACATGTTTAGACGTACACGCCACACCAAATCTTTTCGAGTTACAACGTGTTGTTTAGGAGATACAAGCTAATTTTGTACGATGCATTATTTCTTCTCCTAAAGTGTTTCCAATACTTACATATTTGTCTTTACTCTACAACACTGTATTTCCTTATAACATGGTATTTGTACATATTCTTTCGAGAGAAAACTCTCCTGTGCATTCTCTTTTGAGGCTACACGCTTAGACATACACGCAACACCAAAGCATTTCGAGTTAGAACGTGTTGTTTAGGAGAAACAAGATAATTTCGCACGATGCGGGAATTCCTTAAAACGTGGTTTTCTGACAAATTTTGAGGAAAGAAAATTCTCCTGTGGGTTTTCATTTGAGGCTAAACGTTTAGACGTACACGCCACACCAAATGTTTTCGAGTTACAACGTTTTGGTTAGGAGATACAAGCTAATTTTTTACGATGCTTTATATCTTCTTGTAAAGTTTAAGTGTTTCCAAAAGGAACTAATTTATTTTTAATTTGTCATAATGTATTTCCTTATAACGTGGTATTTTTACATACTCGTTCGAGAGAAAGCTCTCCGGTGCTTTCTCTTTTGAGGCTACATGCTTAGACATACACGCAACACCAAAGATTTTCGAGTTACAATGTGTTGTTTAGGAAAAACAAGATAGTTTCGCACGATGCGGGATTTCCTTAATAAGTGGTTTTCTGACAAATTTTGACGAAAGAAAATTCTCCTGTGGGTTCTCTTTTGAGGCTACACATTTAGACGTACATGCCACACCAAATCTTTTCGAGTTACAACGTGTTGTTTAGGAGATACAAACTAATTTTTTACGATGCGTTATTTCTTCTCATAAAGTGTTTCAAATACATACGTATTTGTCTTTACTCTGCAAAACTGTATTTCCTTATAATGTTGTATTCTTACATGTTCTTTCGAGAGAAAACTCTTCTGTGCATTCTCTTTTGAGGCTACACGCTTAGACATTCACACAACACCAAAGCTTTTCGAGGTACAACGTGTTGTTTAGGAAAAACAAGATAATTTAACATGATGCGGGATTTCCATAAAACATGGTTTTCTGACAAATTTGGCGAAAGAAAATTCTCCTGTGGGTTCTCTTTTGAGGCTACACGTTTAGACGTACATGCCAAACCAAATCTTTTTGAGTTACAACGTGTTGTTTAGGAGATACAAGCTAATTTTTTATGATGCGTTATTTCTTCTCGTACAGTTTTTCCAATAAATAAGTATTTGTCTTTACTCTGCAAAACTGTATTTCCTTATAACATGGTATCTTACATATTCTTTCGAGAGAAAACTATCCTGTGCGTTCTCTTTGGAGGCTACACGCTTAGACATACACTCAAGACCAAAGCTTTTCAAGTTACAACGTGTTGATTAGGAAAAACAAGATAATTTCGCACGATGCGGGATTTCCTTAAAATGTGGTTTTCTGACAAATTTTGATGTAAGAAAATTCTCCTGTGGGTTCTCTTTTGAGGCTACACATTTAGACGTACACGCCACACCAAATCTTTTTGAGTTACCACGTGTTGTTTAGGAGATACAAGCTAATTTTGTACCATGCATTATTTCTTCTCATAATATGTTTCCAATACGTATGTATTTGCCTCTACTCTGCAGCAATGTATTTCCTTATAACGTGGTATTCTTACATATTCTTTCGAGAGAAAACTCTCCTGTGCATTCTCTTTTGAGGCCACACACTTGCACATACACCCAACACCAAAGCTTTTAGAGTTACAATGTTTTGTTTATGAAAAACAAGATAATTGCGCACAATGCGGGATTTCCTTAAAACGTGGATTTCTGACAAATTTTGATGAAAGAA
Source organism: Apodemus sylvaticus (assembly GCF_947179515.1). Classification (NCBI taxonomy): domain Eukaryota; kingdom Metazoa; phylum Chordata; class Mammalia; order Rodentia; family Muridae; genus Apodemus; species Apodemus sylvaticus. The sequence continues at coordinate 930,322 of NW_026263043.1, read as the reverse complement.
AATTCTCCTGTGGGCTCTCTTTTGAGGCTACATGTTTAGACGTACACGCCACAACAAATCTTTTCGAGTTACAACGTGTTGTGTAGGAGATACAAGCTCATTTTGTACGATGATTTATTTCATCTCGTAAAGTTTATGGGTTTCCAATACATACGTATTTGTCTTTATTCTGCAACACTGTATTTCCTTATAACGTGGTATCCTTACAAATTCTATCAAGAAAAAACTCTCCTGTGCATTCTCTTTTGAGGCTACATGCTTAGACATACACGCAACACCAAAGCTTTCGAGTTACAAAGTGTTGTTTAGGAAAAACAAGATAATTTCGCAGGATGCGGGATTTACTTAAAACGTGGTTTCTGAAAAATTTTGACGAAAGAAAATTCTCCTGTGGGTTCTCTTTTGAGGCTACACGTTTAGACGTACACGCCACACCAAATCTTTTCGAGTTACAACGTGTTGTTTAGGAGATACAAGCTAATTTTGTACGATGCGTTATTTCTTCTAGTAAAGTGTTTCCAATACGTACGTATTTGGCTTTAGTCTGCAACACTGTATTTCCTTATAACGTGGTATTCTTACATATTCTTTCGAGAAAAAACTCTCCTGTGCATCCTTTTTTGAGGCTACACGCTTAGACATACACGCAACACCAAAGCTTTTCGCGTTACAATGTGTTGTTTAGGAAAAACCAGATAATTTCGCACAATGAGGGATTTCCTTAATACGTGGTTTTCTGACATATTTTGACCAAAGAAAATTCTCCTATGGGTTCTCTTTTGAGACTACACGTTTAGACGTACAGGCCAGTCCAAATCTTTTTTAAGTTACAACGTGTTGTTTAGGCGATACAAGCTAATTTTGTACGATGCGTTATTTCTTCTTGTAAAGTTTTTCCAATAAATAAGTATTTGTCTTTACTCTGCAACACTGTATTTCCTTATAACGTGTCATTCTTACATATTCTTTCGAGAAAAAACTCTCCTCTGCCTTCTCTTTTGGGGCTACATGCTTAGACATACACCCAACACCAAAGCTTTTCGAGTTAAAACGTGTTGTTTAGGAAGATCTAGATAATTTCTCACGATGCGTGATTTCCTTAAAACGTGGTTTTCTGACAAAATTTGATGAAAGAAAATTGTCCTATGTGTTCTCTTTTGAGGCTAAACGTTTAGACGTACACACCACACCAAATCTTTTCGAGTTACAACGTGTTGTTTAGGAGATACTAGCTAATTTTTTACGATGCTTTATTTCATCTCGTAAAGTTTATGGGTTTCCAATACATACGTATTTGTCTTTACTCTGCAACACTGTATTCCCTTATAACGTGGTATTCTTACATATTCTTTCGAGAGAAAACTCTCCTGTGTGTTCTCTTTTGAGGCTACACGCTTAGACATACACGCAACACCAAAGCTTTTCGAGTTACAATATGTTGTTTAGGAAAAACAACATAATTTCGCACGATGCGGGATTTCCTTAAAACGTGGATTTCTGAAAATTTTTGACGAAAGAAAATTGTCCTGTGTGTTCTCTTTTGAGGCTACACGTTTAGACGTACACGCCACACCAAATCCTTTCGAGTTACAACGTGTTGTTTAGGAGATACAAGCTAATTTTTACGATGCGTTATTTCTTCTCGTAACGTGTTTCCAATACGTACATATTTGCCTTTAGTCTGCAACACTGTATTTCCTTATAACGTGGTATTCTTACATATTCTTTCGAGAGAAAACTCTCCTGTGTGTTCCACTTTGAGGCTACACGCTTAGACATACAGGCAACACCAAAGCTTTTCGCGTTACAACGTGTTGATTAGGAAAAACAATATAATTTCGCGCGATGCGGGATTTCCTTAATAAGTGGTTTTCTGACAAATTTTGACCAAGGAAAATTCTCCTATGGGTTCTCTTTTGAGGCTACACGTTTAGACGTACAGGCCACACCTAATCTTTTTAAGGTACAACGTGTTGTTTAGGAGATACAAGCTAATTTTGTACGATAGGTTATTTCTTCTCGGAAAGTATTTCTAATAAGTAAAAATATGTCTTTACTCTGTAACACTGTATTTCCTTATAACGTGGTATTCTTACATATTCTTTCGAGAGAAAACTCTCCTGTGCATTCTCATTTGAGGCTACACGCTTAGACATACACGCAACACCAAAGTTTTTCGAGTTACAATGTGTTGTTTAGGAAGAACAAGATAATTTCCCACGATGCGGGATTTCCTTAAAACGTGGTTTTCTGACACATTTTGATGAAAGAAAATTCTCCTGTGGGTTCTCTATTAAGGCTACACGTTTAGACGTACACACCACACCAAATCTTTTTGAGTTACAACGTGTTGTTTAGGAGATACAAGCTAATTTTTTTTATGATGCCTTATTTCTTCTCTTAAAGTTTAAGTGTTTCCAATACGTATGAATTTGCCTTTACTCTGCAACACTGTATTTCCTTATTACGTGGTATTCTTACATGTTCTTTCGACAGTAAACTCTCCTGTGCGTTCTCTTTGGAGGCTACACGCCTAGACATACACGCCTAGACATACACGCAACACCAAAGCTTTTCGAGTTACAACGTGTTGTTTAGGAAAAACAAGATAATTTCGCATGATGCGGGATTTCCTTAAAACGTGGTTTTCTGACAAACCTTGAAGAAAGAAAATTCTCCTGTGGGTTCTCTTTTGAGGGTACACGTTTAGACATACACGCCACACCAAATCCTTTCGAGTTATAACGTGTTGTTTAGGAGATACAAATTAATTTTTTACTATGTGTTATTTCTTCTCGTAAAGTTTAAGTTTTTCCAATAAGTATGTATTTGTCTTTACTCTGCAACACTATATTTCCTTATAACGTGGTATTCTTACATATTCTTTCGGGAGAAAACTCTCCTGTGCGTTCTCTTTTGAGGCTACACGCTTAGAAATACACGCAACACCAAAGCTTTTCGAGTTACAATGTGTTGTTTAGGAAAAACAAGATATTTTCGCACGATGCGGGATTTCCGTAAAACGTGGTTTTTGACAAATTTTGACCAAAGAAAACTCTCCTGTGGATTCTCTTTTGAGGCTACACGTTTAGACGTACACACCACACCAAATCTTTTCCAGTTACAACGTGTTGTTTAGGAGATACAAGATAATTTTGCATGATGCTTTATTTCTTCTCGTAAAGTGTTTCCAATAAGTATGTATTTGTCTATACTCTGCAACACTGTATTTCCTTATAACGTGGTATTCTTACATATTCTTTCGAGAGAAAACTCTCCTGGGCATTCCCCTTTGAGGCTACGCACTTAGACATACACGCAACACCAAAGCTTTTCGAGTTACAACGTGTTGTTTAGGAAAAACAAGATAATTACGCACGATGCGGGATTTCCTTAATAAGTGGTTTTCTGACAAATTTTGACCAAGGAAAATTCCTCTATGGGTTCTCTTTTGAGGCTACTCGTTTAGACGTACAGGCCACACCAAATCTTTTTAAGTTAAAACGTGTTGTTTAGGAGATACAAGCTAATTTTTTACGTTGCGTTATTTCTTCTCCTAAAGTTTTTCCAATAAGTAAGTATATGTCTTTATTCTACAACGTGGTATTCTTACATATTCTTTCAAGAGAAAACTCTCCTGTGCGTTCTCATTTGAGGCTACACGCTTAGACATATACGCAACACCAACGCTTTTCGAGTTACAACGTGTTGTTTAGGAAGAACAAGATAATTTCGCATGATGCGGGATTTATGGGTTTCCAATACATACGTATTTGTCTTTATTCTGCAACACTGTATTTCCTTATAACGTGGTATCCTTACAAATTCTATCGAGAAAAAACTCTCCTGTGCGTTCTCTTTTGAGGCTACACGCTTAAACATACAAGCAACAACAAAGCTTTTTGAGTTACAACGTGTTGTTTAGGATTTCCTTAAAGCGTGATTTCCTTAAAACGTGGTTTTCTGAAAAATTTTGACGAAAGAAAATTCTCCTGTGGGTTCTCTTTTGAGGCTACACGTTTAGACGTACAGGCCACACCAAATCTTTTCGAGTTACAACGTGTTGTTTAGGAGATACAAGCTAATTTTGTACGTTGCGTTATTTCTTCTCGTAAAGTGTTTCCAATACGTATGTATTTGCCTTTACTCTGCGACACTGTATTTCCTTATAAAGTGGTATTCTTACATACTCTTTCGAGAGAAAACTCTCCTGTGCGTTCTCTTTTGAGGCTACACGCTTAGACATACACGCAACACCAAAGCTTTTCGAGTTAAAACGTGTTGTTTAGGAAAAAGAAGATAATTGCGCACGATGCGGGATTTCCTTAAAACGTGGGTTCTCTTTTGAGGGTACACGTTTAGACGTACAAGCCACACCAAATCCTTTCGAGTTATAACGTGTTGTTTAGGAGATACAAGCTAATTTTTTACTATTTGTTATTCCACGTTATATGGAAAAACAGTGTTGCAGAGTAAAGACAAATATGTACGTATTGGAAACACTTTACGAGAAGAAATAACACATGGTAAAAAATTAGCTTGTATCTCCTAAACAACACGTTGTAACTCAAAAGGATTTGGTGTGGTGTTTATCTAAAGGTGTAGCCTCAAAAGAGAACCCACAGGAGAATTTTCGTTGGTCAAAATTTTTTCAGAAAACCACGTTTTCTGGAAATCCCGCATCGTGCGAAATTATCTTGTTTTTCCTAAACAACACGTTGTAACTCGAAAAGCTTTGGTTTTGCATGTATGTCTAAGCGTGCAGCCTCAAAAGAGAACGCACAGGAGAGTATTCTCTTGAAAGAATATGTAAGAATACCACGTTATAAGGACATACAGTGTTGCACAGTAAAGACAGATACATACATATTGGAAACACTTTATGAGAAGGAATAATACATCATACAAAATTAGCTTGTATTTCCTAAACAACACGGTGTAACGCGAAAAGATTTTGTGTGGCGTGTACGTTGAAACGTGTAGCCTCAAAAGAGAACCCACAGGAGAATTTTCTTTCGTCAAAATATGTCGGAAAACCACGTTTTAAGGAAATCCCGCATTGTGCGAAATTATCTTGTTTTTCCTAAACAACACGTTGTAACTCGAAAAGCTTTGGTGTAAACAACACGTTGTAACTCAAAAATATTTGGTGTTGTGTTTACATCTAAATGCGTAGCCTCAAAAGAGAACCCACAGGAGAATTTTCTTTGGTCAAAATTTTTTCAGAAAACCACGTTTTAAGGAAGTCCTGCATCATGCGAAATTATCTTGTTTTTCCTAAACAACACGTTGTAACTCGAAAAGCTTTGGTGTTGCGTGTATGTCTAATCATGTAGCCTCAAAAGAGAATGCACAGTAGAGTATTCTCTCGAAAGAATATGTAAGAATACCACGTTATAAGGAAATACAGTGTTGCAGAGTAAAGACAGATACTTACTTATTGGAAACACTTTACGAGAGGAAATAATACATCGTACAAAATTAGCTTGTATTTCCTAAACAACGCGTTGTAACTTGAAGGATTTGGTGTGACGTGTAAGTTGAAACGTGTAGCCTCAAAAGAGAACCCACAGGAGAATTTTCTTTCGTCAAAATTTGTCAGAAAACCACGTTTTAAGGAAATCCCGCATTGTGCGAAATTATCTTGTTTTTCCTAAACAACACATTGTAACTCGAAAGCTTTGGTGTTGCATGTATGTCTAAACGTGTGGCCTCAAAAGATAACGCACAGGAGAGTTTTCTCTCGAAAGAATATATAAGAATACCACGTTATAAGGAAATACAGTGTTGCAGAGTAAAGACAAATACGTATGTATTGGAAACACTTTACGAGAAGAAATAACGCATCGTACAAAATTAGCTTGTATCTCCTAAACAACACGATGTAACTCGAAAAGATTTGGTGTGGCGTGTACGTCTAAACGTGTAGCCTCAAAAGTGAACTTACAGGAGTATTTTCTTTCGTCAAAATTTGTCAGAAAACCACGTTTTATGGAAATCCCGCATCGTAGAAATTATCTTGTTTTTCCTAAACAACACGTTGTAACTCTAAAAGCTTTGGTGCTGCGTGTATGTCTAAGCGTGTAGCCTCAAAAGAGAACGCACAGGAGAGTTTTCTCTTGAAAGAATATGTAAGAATACCGCGTTATAAGGAAATACAGTGTTGCAGAGTAAAGACAAATAAGTAAGTATTGGACACAATTTATGAGAAGAAATAACGCATCGTAAAAAATTAGCTTGTATCTCCTAAACAACACGTTGTAACTCGAAAAGATTTGGTGTGACATGTACGACTAAACATGTACCCTCAAAAGAGAACTCACAGGAGAATTTTCTTTCATCAAAATTTGTCAGAAAACACGTTTTAAGGAAATCTCGCATCGTGCAAAATTATCTTGTTTTTACTAAACAACACGGTGTAACTCGAAAAGCTTTGGTGTTGAGTGTTTATCTAAGCGTGTAGCCTCAAAAGAGAACGCACAGGAGAGTTTTCTCTCGAAAGAATATGTAAGAATACCACGTTATAAGGAAATACAGTGTTGCAGAGTAAAGACAAATAAGTACATATTGGAAACACTTTAGGAGAAGAAATAACGCATCGTAAAAAATTTGCTTGTATCTCGTAAACAACACGTTGTAACTCGAAAAGATTTGGTGTAGCTCATACGTCTAAACGTGTAGCCTCAAAAGAGAACCCACAGGAGAACTTTCTTTCGTCAAAATTTGTCAGAAAACCACGTTTTAAGGAAATCCCGCATCGTGCAAAATTATCTTGTTTTTCCTAAACAACACGTTGTAACTCGAAAAGCTTTGGTGCTGCATGTATGTCTATGCGTGTAGCCACTTAAGAGAAGGCACAGGAGATTTTTCTCTCGAAAGAACATGTAAGAATACAACGTTATAAGGAAATACAGTGTTGCAGAGTAAAGACAAATACGTACTTATTGGAAACACTTTACGAGAAGAAATAACGCATCGTAAAAAATTAGCTTGTATCTCCTAAACAACACGTGGTAACTCGAAAAGATTTGGTGTGGCATGCACGTCTAAACGTGTAGCCTCAAAAGAGAACCAACAGGAGAATTTTCTTTCGTCAAAATTTGTCAGAACACCACTTTTTACGGAAATCCCGCATCGTGCGAAATTATCTTGTTTTTCATAAACAACACGTTGTAACTCGAAAAGTTTTGGTGTTGCCTGTATGTCTAAGAGTGTAGCCTCAAAAGGGAACGCACAGGATAGTTTTCTTTCGACAGAATATGTAAGAATACCACGTTATAAGGAAATACAGTGTTGCAGAGTAAAGACAAATACGTACGTATTGGAAACACTTTATGAGAAGAAATAACGCAGCGTACAAAATTAGCTTGTATCTCCTAAACAACATGTGGTAACTCGAAAGGATTTGGTGTGGCGTGCACGTCTAAACGTGAAGCCTCAAAAGGGAACCCACAGGAGAATTTTCTTTCGTCAAAATTTGTCAGAAAACCACGTTTTAAGGAAATCCCGCATCGTGCGAAATTATCTTGTTTTTCATAAACAACACGTTGTAACTCGAAAAGCTTTGTTGTTGCCTGTATGTCTAAGTGTGTAGTCTCAAAAGGGAATGCACAGGATAGTTTTCTCTTGAAAGAATATGTAAGAAAACCACGTTTTAAGAAATACAGTGTTGCAGAGTAAAGACAAATATGTACGTATTGGAAACACTTTACGAGAAGAATTAACGCATTGTACAAAATTAGCTTGTATCTCCTAAACAATACATTGTAATTCGAAAAGATTTGGTGTGGCGTGTACGTCTAAATATGTAGCCTCAAAAGAGAACACACAGGAGAATTTTCTTTCGTCAAAATTTGTCAGAATCCACGTATTAAGGAAATCCCGCATTGTGCGAAATTATCTTGTTTTTCCTGCACAACACTTCGTAACTCGAAAAGCTTTGGTGTTGCGTGTATGTCTAAACGAGTGGCCTCAAAAGAGAATGCACAGGAGAGATTTCTCTCGAAAGAATATATAAGAATACCACGTTATAAGGAAATACAGTGTTGCAGAGTAAAGACAAATACTTAGGTATTGGAAACACTTTACGAGAAGTAATAACGCATCGTACAAAATTAGCTTGTATCTCCTAAACAACACGATGTAACTCGAAAAGATTTGGTGTGGCGTGTACGTCTAAACGTGTAGCCTCAAAAGAGAACACACAGGAGAATTTTCTTTCGTCAAAATTTTTCAGAAAACCACGTTTTAAGCTAATCCCGCATCGTGCAAAATCATCTCCTTTTTCCTAAACAACATGTTGTAACTCGAAAAGCTTTGGTGTTGCGTGTATGTGTAAGGATGGAGCCTCAAAAGAGAAGGCACAGGAGAGTTTTCCCTGCGTGTAGCCTCAAAAGAGAACGCACAGTAGAGTTTTCTCTCGAAAGAATATGTAAGGATACCACATTACAAGGAAATACAGTGTTGCAGAGTAAAGACTAATACATATGAATTGGAAACACTTTATGAGAGAAATAACGCATCTTGCAAAATTAGCTTGTATGTCCTAAACAACACGTTGGAACTCGAAAAGATTTGGTGTGGCATGTACGTCTAAACGTGTAGCCTCAAAAGAGTACCCACAGGAGAGTTTTATTTCTTCAAAATTTGTCAGAAAACCACGTTTTAAGGAAATCCCGCATCGTGCGAAATTATGTTGTTTTTCCTAAATAACACGTTGTAACTCGAAAAGCTTTGGTGTTGTGTGTATATCTAAGCACGTAGCCTCAAAGGAGAATGCACAGGAGAGTTTTCTCTCGAAAGAATATGCAAGAATACCACGTTATAAGGAAATACAGTGTTGCAGAGTAAAGGCAAATATTTACGTAATGGAAACACTTAAACTTTATGAGAAGAAATAACGCTTCGTAAAAAAATTAGCTTGTATCTCCTAAACAACACGATGTAACTCGAAAAGATTTGATGTGGTGTGTACGTCTAAATGTGTAGCCTCCAAAGAGAACCCACAGGAGTATTTTCTTTCGTCAAAATTTGTCAGAAAACCACGTTTTAAGGAAATCCCGCATCGTGCTAAATTATCTTGTTTTTCCTAAACAACACATTGTAACTCGAAAAGCTTTGGTGTTGCGTGTATGTCAAAGCATGTAGCCTCAAAAGAGAACGCACAGGAGAGTTTTCTCTCGAAAGAATATGTAAGAATACCACGTTATAAGGAAATACAGTGTTGCAGAGTAAAGACAAATACGTACTTATTGGAAACACTTAAACTTTACGAGAAGAAATAAGGCATCGTACAAAATTAGTATGTATCTCCTAAACATCACGTTATAACTCGAAAAGATTTGGTGTGGTGTGTACGTCTAAACGTGTAGCCTCAAACGAGAACCCACAGGAGAATTTTCGTTCATCAAAATTTGTCAGAAAACCACGTTTTAAGGAAATCCTGCATCGTGCGAAATTATCTTGTTTTTCCTAAGCAACACGTTGTAACGCGAAAACCTTTGGTGTTGCGTGTATGTCTAAGCGTGTAGCCTCAAAAGAGAATGCAAAGGTGAGTTTTTTTCTCGAAAGAATATATAAGAATACCACGTTATTAGGAAATACAGTGTTGCAGAGTAAAGACAAATATTTACGTATTGGAAAAACTTTACGAGAAGAAATAACGCATCTTACAAAATTAGCTTGTATCTCCTAAACAACACGTTGTAACTTAAAAAGATTTGGTGTGGCGTGTACGTCTAATCGTGTAGCCTCAAAAGAGAAACCATAGGAGAATTTTCTTTGGTCAAAATTTGTCAGAAAACCACGTATGAAGGAAATACCGCATCATGCGAAATTATCTTGTTTTTCCTAAACAAAACGTTTTAACTCGAAAAGCTATGGTGTTGCGTGTATGTCTAAGCGTGTAGCCCCAAAAGAGAACGCACAGGAGAGTTTTCTCTCGAAAGAATATGTAAGAATACCACGTTGTAAGGAAATACAGTGTTGCAGAGTAAAGGAAAATACATATGTATTGGAAACGCAACATCAAATCTTTTCGAGTTACAACGTGTTGTTTAGGAAAAGCAAGATAATTTCGCACGATGAGTGATTTCCTTAAAACATGGTTTTCTGAGAAATATTAACGAAAAAAAATTCTCCTGTGGGTTATCTTTTGAGGCTACACGTTTAGACGTGCACGCCACACCAAATCTTTTCGAGTTACAAACTGTTGTTTAGGAGATACAAGCTAATTTTTTATGATGCTTTATTTCTTCTTGTAAGGTGTTTCCAATAGGTACGTATTTGCCTTTAGTCTGCAACACTGTATTTCCTTATAACGTGGTATTCTTACATATTCTTTCGAGAGAAAACTTTCCTGTGCGTCCTCTTTTGAGGCTACACGCTTAGACATACACGCAATACCAAAGATTTTCGCGTTACAACGTGTTGTTTAGGAAAAACAAGATAATTTCGCACGAAGAGGGATTTCCTTAATACGTGATTTTCTGACAAATTTTGACCAAAGAAAATTCTCCTATGGGTTCTCATTTGAGACTACACGTTTAGACGTACAGGCCACACCAAATCTTTTTAAGTTACAACATGTTGTTTAGGAGATACAAGCTAATTTTTTTACGATGCATTATTTCATCTCGTAAAGTTTAACTTTTTCCAATAAGTATGTATTTGCCTCTACTCTGCAACACTGTATTTCCTTATAACGTGGTATTCTTACATATTATTTCGAGAGAAAACTCTCCTGTGCGTTCTCGGATTTCCTTAAACCGTTGTGTTCTGACAAATTTTGAAGAAAGAAAATCCTCCTGTGGGTTCTCTTATGATGCTACACGTTTAGACATGCACGCCACACCAAATCCTTTCGAGTTACCACGTGTTGTTTAGGAGATACAGGCTAATTTTGTACGATGTGTTATTTCTTCTCGTAAATTGTTTCCAATACGTACGTATTTGTCTTTCTCTGCAACACTGTATTTCCTTATAACGTGGTATTCTTACATATTCTTTCGAGGGAAAACTCTCCTGAGCGTTCTCTTCTGAGGCTACATGTTTAGACATACAAGCAACACCAAAGCTTTTTGAGTTACAACGTGTTGTTTAGGAAAAACTAGATAATTTCGCACGATGCGAGATTTCCATAAACGTGGTTTTCTGAAAAATTTGACAATAGAAAGTTCTCCTGTGGGTTCTCTTTTGAGGCTACATGTTTAGACGTACACGCCACACCAAATCTGTTCGAGTTACAACGTGTTGTTTAGGAGATACAAGCTAATATTTTACAATGTGTTAATTCTTCTCATAAAGTGTTTCCAATACTTACGTATTTGTCTTTACTCTGCAACATTGTATTTCCTTATAACGTGGTATTCTTACATATTCTTTCGATAGAAAACAGTCCTGTGCGTTCCCTTTTGTGGCTACACACTTAGACATACAGGCAACACCAAAGCTATTCAAGTTACAACATGTAGTTTAGGAAAAAGAAGATGATTTCGCAGGATGCAGGATTTCCTTAAAACGTGGTTTTCTGAAAAATTTTGACGAAAGAAAATTCTCCTGTGGGTTCTCTTTTGTGGCTACACATTTAGACGTACACGCCACACCAAAACCTTTCGAGTTACAATGGGCTTTTTAGGAAATACAAGCTAATTTTGTACGATGCATTATTTCTTCTCGTAAAGTGTTTCAAATACGTATGTATCTATCTTTACTCTGCAACACTGTATTTCCTTATAACGTGGTATTCTTACATATTCGTTCGAGAGAAAACTCTCCTGTGCGTTCTCTTTTAAGGCTACACGCTTAGACATACACACAGCACCAATGCTTTTCGAGTTACAACGTTTTGTTTAGGAAAAACAAGATAATTTCGCACGATGCGGGATTTCCTTAAAACGTTTTTTTCTGACAAATTTTGACGAAAGAAAATTCTCCTGTGGGTTCTCTTTTGAGGCTACACGTTTAGACTTACATGCCACACCAAATCTTTTCGAGTTACAACATGTTGTTTAGGAGATACAAGCTAATTTTGTAAGATGCGTTATTTCTTTTCGTAAAGTGTTTCCAATACATACGTATTTGTCTTTACTCTGCAACACTGTATTTCCTTATAACGTGGTATTCTTATATATTCTTTCGAGAGAAAACTCTCCTGTGCGTTCTCTTTTGAGGACACACGTTTAGACATACACGCAACACCAAAGCTTTTGGAGTTACAACGTGTTGTTTAGGAAAAACAAGATAATTTCGCACAATGCGGGATTTCCTTAAAACGTGGTTTTCTGACAAATTTGACGAAAGAAAATTCTCCTGTGGGTTCTCGTTGAGGCTACACGTTTCAACTTACACGCCACACCAAATCCTTCGAGTTACAACGTGTTGTTTAGGAAATACAAGCTAATTTTGTACGATGTATTATTCCTTCTCGTAAAGTGTTTCCAATAAGTAAGTATCTGTCTTTACTCTGCAATACTGTATTTCCTTATAATGTGGTATTCTTACATATTCTTTCGAGAGAATCCTCTACTGTGCATTCTCTTTTGAGGCTACACACTTAGACATACACGCAACACCAAAGCTTTTCGAGTTACAATGTGTTGTTTAGGAAAACAAGATGATTTCGCATGATGCAGGATGTCCTTAAAACGTGGTTTTCTGAAAAAATTTTGACGAGAGAAAATTCTCCAGTGGGTTCTCTTTTGAGGCTACACGTTTAGATGTAAACACCACAGCAAATCTTTTCGAGTTACAACGTGTTGTTTCGGAGATACAAGCTAATTTTGTACCATGTGTTATTTCTTCTCCTTAAGTGTTTCCAATATGTAAGAATTTGTCTTTACTCTGCAACACCGTATTTCCTTATAACGTGGTATTCTTACATATTCTTTCGAGAGAAAACTCTCCTGTGCGTTCTCTTTTGAGGCTACATGCTTAGACATACACGTAACACCAAAGCTTTTCGAGTTACAACGTGTTGTTTAGGAAAAACAAGATAATTTCGCACAATGCGGGATTTCCTCAAAACGTGATTTCTGAAAAATTTTGACGAAAGAAAATTCTCCTGTGGGTTCTCTTTTGAGGCTATGCATTTAGATGTAAACACCACACCAAACAGTTTCAAGTTACAACGTGTTGTTTAGGAGATACAACCTAACTTTGAACGATGCGTTATTTCATCTCTAAAAGTGTTTCCAATAAGTACCTATTTGTCTTTAGACTGCAACACTGTATTTCCTTCGAACGTGGTATTCTTACATCTTATTTCAAGAGAAAACACTCCTGTGCATTGGCTTTTGAGGATACAGGCTTAGACATACACGCAACAGCAAAGCTTTTCATGTTACAACGTGTTGTTTAGGAAAAACAAGATAATTTCGCACGATGCGGGATTACCATAAAACGTGATTTTCTGACATATTTTGACGAAAGAAAATTCTCCTGTGGGTTCTCTTTTGAGGCTACACATTTAGACGTACATGCCACACCAACTCTTTTCGAGTTCCAACGTGTTGTTTAGGAGATACAAGCTAATTTTGTATGATGCGTTATTTCTTCTCATAAAGTGTTTCCAATACGTACGTATTTGTCTTTATTCTGCAACACTGTATTTCCTTATAACGTGGTATTCTTACATATTCTTTTGAGAGAAAACTCTCCTGTGCATTCTCTTTTGAGGCTACACGCTTAGATATACAAGTAACACCAAAGCTTTTTGAGTTACAACATGTTGTTTAGGAAAAACAAGATAATTTCGCACAATGCGGGATTTCCTAAAAACGTGATTTCTGAAAAATTTTGAAAGAAGAAAAATCTCCTCTGGGTTCTCTTTTGAGGCTACAAGTTTAGTCGTACACCCCACACCAAATCGTTTCGAGTGACAACGTGTTGTTAAGGAGATACAAGCTAATTTTGAACGATGCGTTATTTCATCTCTAAAAGTGTTTCCAGTACGTACGTATTTGTCTTTAGTCTACAACACTGTATTTCCTTACAACGTGGTATTCTTACATCTTCTTTTGAGAGAAAATTCTCCTGTGGGTTCTCTTTTGAGGCTACACGAGTTACAACGTGTTGTTTAGGAGAGACAAGCTAATTTTTTATAATGCGTTAATTTTTCTCATAAAGTGTTTCCAAGCTAATTTTGAACGATGCATTATTTCTTCGTGTAGCTTCAAAAGAGAACCCTAAACAACACGTTGTAACTCGAAAAGCTTTGGTGTTGCGTGTATGTCTAAACGTGTGGCCTCAAAAGAGAAGGCACAGGAGAGTTTCTCTCAAAAGAATATGTAAGAATACCACGTTATAAGGAAATACAGTGTTGCAGAGTAAAGACAAATACATACGTATTGGAAACACTTTATGAGAAGAAATAACGCATCGTACAAAATTAGCTTGTATCTCCTAAACAACACGTTGTAACTCGAAAATATTTGGTGTGGCGTGTACGTGTAAACATGTAGCCTCAAAAGAGAACCCACAGGATCATTTTCGTTCGTCAATATTTGTTAGAAAACCACGTTTTAAGGAAGTCCCACATCGTGCGAAATTATCTTGTTTTTCCTAAACAACATGTCGTAACTCGAAAAGCTTTGGTGTTGCGTGTATGTCTAAGCGTGTAGCCTCAAAAGAGAAGGCACAGGAGAGTTTTCTCTCGAAAGAATATGTAAGAATACCACGTTATAAGGAAATACAATGTTGCAGTGTAAATACAAATACTTATGTATAGGAAACACTTTACGAGAAGAAATAAAGCATCGTACAAAATTAGCTTTTATCTCCTAAACAACACGTTGTAACTCGAAATATTTTGTGTGTCGTGTACGTCTAAACGTGTAGCCTCAAAAGAGAAGGCACAGGAGAGTTTTCTCTCGAAAGAATATGTAAGAATACCACGTTTTAAGGAAATACAGAGTTGCAGAGTAAAGACAAATATGTACGTATTGGCAACACCTTACGAGAAAAAATAAGGCATCGTACAAAATTAGTCTGTATCTCCTAAACAACACGTTGTAACTGAAAAGGATTTGGTGTGGCGTGTACGTCTAAACGTGTAGCCTCAAAAGAAAACCAACAGGAGAATTTTCTTTGGTCAAAATTTTTCAGAAAACCACGTTTTAAGGAAATCCCGCATCTTGCGAAATTATCTTGTTTTTCCTAAACAACACGTTGTAACTCGAAAAGCTTTGGTGTTGCCTGTATGTCTAAGCGTGTAGCCTCAAGAGAGAAGGCACAGGAGAGTTTTTTCTCGAAAGAATATGTAAGAATACCACGTTTTAAGGAAATACAGTGTGGCAGAGTAAAGACAAATACATTCGTATTGGCAACACTTTACGAGAAGAAATAACGCATCGTACAAAATTAGCTTGTATCTCGTAAACAACACGATGTAACTCGAAAAGATTTGGTGTGGCGTGTACGTCTAAACGTGTAGCCTCAAAAGTGAACTTAAAGGAGTATTTTCTTTCGTCAAAATTTGTCAGAAAACCACGTTTTATGGAAATCCCGCATCGTGGAAATTATCTTGTTTTTCCTAAACAACACGTTGTAACTCGAAAAGCTTTGGGGCTGCGTGTATGTCTAAGCGTGTAGCCTCAAAAGAGAATGCACAGGAGAGTTTTCTCTCGAAAGAATATGTAAGAATACCGCGTTATAAGGAAATACAGTGTTGCAGAGTAAAGACAAATACGTACTTATTGGAAACACTTAAACTTTACGAGAAGAAATAAGGCATCGTACAAAATTAGTATGTATCTCCTAAACATCACGTTATAACTCGAAAAGATTTGGTGTGGTGTGTACGTCTAAACATGTAGCCTCAAACGAGAACCCACAGGAGAATTTTCGTTCATCAAAATTTGTCAGAAAACCACGTTTTAAGGAAATCCTGCATCGTGCGAAATTATCTTGTTTTTCCTAAGCAACACGTTGTAACGCGAAAACCTTTGGTGTTGCGTGTATGTCTAAGCGTGTAGCCTCAAAAGAGAATGCAAAGGAGAGTTTTTTTCTCGAAAGAATATATAAGAATACCACGTTATTAGGAAATACAGTGTTGCAGAGTAAAGACAAATATTTACGTATTGGAAAAACTTTACGAGAAGAAATAACGCATCTTACAAAATTAGCTTGTATCTCCTAAACAACACGTTGTAACTTAAAAAGATTTGGTGTGGCGTGTACGTCTAATCGTGTAGCCTCAAAAGAGAAACCATAGGAGAATTTTCTTTGGTCAAAATTTGTCAGAAAACCATGTATGAAGGAAATACCGCATCATGCGAAATTATCTTGTTTTTCCTAAACAAAACGTTTTAACTCGAAAAGCTTTGATGTTGCGTGTATGTCTAAGCGTGTAGCCCCAAAAGAGAACGCACAGGAGAGTTTTCTCTCGAAAGAATATGTAAGAATACCACGTTGTAAGGAAATACAGTGTTGCAGAGTAAAGGAAAATACATATGTATTGGAAACGCACCATCAAAGCTTTTCGAGTTACAACGTGTTGTTTAGGAAAAGCAAGATAATTTTGCACGATGAGTGATTTCCTTAAAACATGGTTTTCTGAGAAATATTAACGAAAAAAATTTCTCCTGTGGGTTATCTTTTGAGGCTACACGTTTAGACGTGCACGCCACACCAAATCTTTTCGAGTTACAAACTGTTGTTTAGGAGATACAAGCTAATTTTTTATGATGCTTTATTTCTTCTTGTAAGGTGTTTCCAATAGGTACGTATTTGCCTTTAGTCTGCAACACTGTATTTCCTTATAACGTGGTATTCTTACATATTCTTTCGAGAGAAAACTTTCCTGTGCGTCCTCTTTTGAGGCTACACGCTTAGACATACACGCAATACCAAAGATTTTCGCGTTACAACGTGTTGTTTAGGAAAAACAAGATAATTTCGCACGAAGAGGGATTTCCTTAATACGTGATTTTCTGACAAATTTTGACCAAAGAAAATTCTCCTATGGGTTCTCATTTGAGACTACACGTTTAGACGTACAGGCCACACCAAATCTTTTTAAGTTACAACATGTTGTTTAGGAGATACAAGCTAATTTTTTTACGATGCATTATTTCTTCTCGTAAAGTTTAAGTTTTTCCAATAAGTATGTATTTGCCTCTACTCTGCAACACTGTATTTCCTTATAACGTGGTATTCTTACATATTATTTCGAGAGAAAACTCTCCTGTGCGTTCTCGGATTTCCTTAAACCGTTGTGTTCTGACAAATTTTGAAGAAAGAAAATTCTCCTGTGGGTTCTCTTATGATGCTACACGTTTAGACATGCACGCCACACCAAATCCTTTCGAGTTACCACGTGTTGTTTAGGAGATACAGGCTAATTTTGTACGATGTGTTATTTCTTCTCGTAAATTGTTTCCAATAAGTACGTATTTGTCTTTCTCTGCAACACTGTATTTCCTTATAACATGGTATTCTTACATATTCTTTCGAGGGAAAACTCTCCTGAGCGTTCTCTTTTGAGGCTACATGTTTAGACATACAAGCAACACCAAAGCTTTTCGAGTTACAACGTGTTGTTTAGGAAAAACTAGATAATTTCGCACGATGCGAGATTTCCATAAACGTGGTTTTCTGAAAAATTTGACAATAGAAAGTTCTCCTGTGGGTTCTCTTTTGAGGCTACATGTTTAGACGTACACGCCACACCAAATCTGTTCGAGTTACAACGTGTTGTTTAGGAGATACAAGCTAATATTTTACAATGTGTTAATTCTTCTCATAAAGTGTTTCCAATACGTACGTATTTGTCTTTACTCTGCAACATTGTATTTCCTTATAACGTGGTTTTCTTACATATTCTTTCAATAGAAACTGTCCTGTGCGTTCCCTTTTGTGGCTACACACTTAGACATACAGGCAACACCAAAGCTATTCAAGTTACAACATGTAGTTTAGGAAAAAGAAGATGATTTCGCAGGACGCGGGATTTCCTTAAAACGTGGTTTTCTGAAAAATTTTGACGAAAGAAAATTCTCCTGTGGGTTCTCTTTTGTGGCTACACATTTAGACGTACACACCACACCAAAACCTTTCGAGTTACAATGTGCTTTTTAGGAAATACAAGCTAATTTTGTACGATGCATTATTTCTTCTCGTAAAGTGTTTCAAATACGTATGTATCTATCTTTACTCTGCAACACTGTATTTCCTTATAACGTGGTATTCTTACATATTCATTCGAGAGAAAACTCTCCTGTGCGTTCTCTTTTAAGGCTACACGCTTAGACATACACGCAGCACCAAAGCTTTTCGAGTTACAACGTGTTGTTTAGGAAAAACAAGATAATTTCGCACAATGCGGGATTTCCTTAAAACGTGGTTTTCTGACAAATTTGACGAAAGAAAATTCTCCTGTGGGTTCTCTGTTGAGGCTACACGTTTCAACTTACACGCCACACCAAATCCTTCGAGTTACTACGTGTTGTTTAGGAAATACAAGCTAATTTTGTACGATGTATTATTCCTTCTCGTAAAGTGTTTCCAATAAGTAAGTATCTGTCTTTACTCTGCAATACTGTATTTCCTTATAACGTGGTATTCTTACATATTCTTTCGAGAGAATACTCTACTGTGCATTCTCTTTTGAGGCTACACGCTTAGACATACACGCAACACCAAAGCTTTTCGAGTTACAACGTGTTGTTTAGGAAAACAAGATGATTTCGCATGATGCAGGACGTCCTTAAAACGTGGTTTTCTGAAAAAATTTTGACGAGAGAAAATTCTCCAGTGGGTTCTCTTTTGAGGCTACACGTTTAGATGTAAACACCACAGCATATCTTTTCGAGTTACAACGTGTTGTTTCGGAGATACAAGCTAATTTTGTACCATGTGTTATTTCTTCTCCTTAAGTGTTTCCAATATGTAAGAATTTGTCTTTACTCTGCAACACTGTATTTCCTTACAACGTGGTATTCTTACATATTCTTTCGAGAGAAAACTCTCCTGTGCGTTCTCTTTTGAGGCTACATGCTTAGACATACACGTAACACCAAAGCTTTTCGAGTTACAATGTGTTGTTTAGGAAAAACCAGATAATCTCACACAATGCGGGATTTCCTAAAAACGTGATTTCTGAAAAATTTTGACGAAAGAAAATTCTCCTGTGGGTTCTCTTTTGAGGCTACGCATTTAGTTGTAAACACCACACCAAACAGTTTCAAGTTACAACGTGTTGTTTAGGAGATACAACCTAACTTTGAACGATGCGTTATTTCATCTCTAAAAGTGTTTCCAATAAGTACCTATTTGTCTTTAGTCTGCAACACTGTATTTCCTTCGAACGTGGTATTCTTACATCTTATTTCAAGAGAAAACACTCCTGTGCATTGGCTTTTGAGGATACAGGCTTAGACATACACGCAACAGCAAAGCTTTTCATGTTACAACGTGTTGTTTAGGAAAAACAAGATAATTTCGCACGATGCGGGATTACCATAAAACGTGATTTTCTGACATATTTTGACGAAAGAAAATTCTCCTGTGGGTTCTCTTTTGAGGCTACACATTTAGACGTACATGCCACACCAACTCTTTTCGAGTTCCAACGTGTTGTTTAGGAGATACAAGCTAATTTTGTATGATGCGTTATTTCTTCTCATAAAGTGTTTCCAATACGTACGTATTTGTCTTTATTCTGCAACACTGTATTTCCTTATAACGTGGTATTCTTACATATTCTTTTGAGAGAAAACTCTCCTGTGCATTCTCTTTTGAGGCTACACGCTTAGATATACAAGTAACACCAAAGCTTTTCGAGTTACAACATGTTGTTTAGGAAAAACAAGATAATTTCGCACAATGCGGGATTTCCTAAAAACGTGATTTCTGAAAAATTTTGAAAGAAGAAAAATCTCCTCTGGGTTCTCTTTTGAGGCTACAAGTTTAGTCGTACACCCCACACCAAATCGTTTCGAGTGACAACGTGATGTTAAGGAGATACAAGCTAATTTTGAATGATGCGTTATTTCATCTCTAAAAGTGTTTCCAGTACGTACGTATTTGTCTTTAGTCTACAACACTGTATTTCCTTACAACGTGGTATTCTTACGTCTTCTTTTGAGAGAAAATTCTCCTGTGGGTTCTCTTTTGAGGCTACACGAGTTACAACGTGTTGTTTAGGAGAGACAAGCTAATTTTTTATAATGCGTTAATTTTTCTCATAAAGTGTTTCCAAGCTAATTTTGAACGATGCATTATTTCTTCGTGTAGCCTCAAAAGAGAACCCTAAACAACACGTTGTAACTCGAAAAGCTTTGGTGTTGCGTGTATGTCTAAACGTGTGGCCTCAAAAGAGAAGGCACAGGAGAGTTTCTCTCGAAAGAATATGTAAGAATACCACGTTATAAGGAAATACAGTGTTGCAGAGTAAAGACAAATACATACGTATTGGAAACACTTTACGAGAAGAAATAACGCATCGTACAAAATTAGCTTGTATCTCCTAAACAACACGTTGTAACTCGAAAATATTTGGTGTGGCGTGTACGTGTAAACATGTAGCCTCAAAAGAGAACCCACAGGATAATTTTCGTTCGTCAATATTTGTCAGAAAACCACGTTTTAAGGAAGTCCCACATCGTGCGAAATTATCTTGTTTTTCCTAAACAACATGTCGTAACTCGAAAAGCTTTGGTGTTGCGTGTATGTCTAAGCGTGTAGCCTCAAAAGAGAAGGCACAGGAGAGTTTTCTCTCGAAAGAATATGTAAGAATACCACGTTATAAGGAAATACAATGTTGCAGTGTAAATACAAATACTTATGTATAGGAAACACTTTACGAGAAGAAATAAAGCATCGTACAAAATTAGCTTTTATCTCCTAAACGACACGTTGTAACTCGAAATATTTTGTGTGTCGTGTACGTCTAAACGTGTAGCCTCAAAAGAGAAGGCACAGGAGAGTTTTCTCTCGAAAGAATATGTAAGAATACCACGTTTTAAGGAAATACAGAGTTGCAGAGTAAAGACAAATATGTACGTATTGGCAACACCTTACGAGAAAAAATAAGGCATCGTACAAAATTAGTCTGTATCTCCTAAACAACACGTTGTAACTGAAAAGGATTTGGTGTGGCGTGTACGTCTAAACGTGTAGCCTCAAAAGAGAACCAACAAGAGAATTTTCTTTGGTCAAAATTTTTCAGAAAACCACGTTTTAAGGAAATCCCGCATCTTGCGAAATTATCTTGTTTTTCCTAAACAACACGTTGTAACTCGAAAAGCTTTGGTGTTGCCTGTATGTCTAAGCGTGTAGCCTCAAGAGAGAAGGCACAGGAGAGTTTTTTCTCGAAAGAATATGTAAGAATACCACGTTTTAAGGAAATACAGTGTTGCAGAGTAAAGACAAATACATTCGTATTGGCAACACTTTACGAGAAGAAATAACGCATCATACAAAATTAGTCTGTATCTACTAAACAACACGTTGTAACTCAAAAAGATTTGGTGTGGCGTGTACGTCTAAATGTGTAGCCTCAAAAGAGAACCCACAGCAGAATTTTCTTACATCAAAATTTGTCAGAAAACCACGTTTTATGGAAATCCCGCATCTTGCGAAATTATCTTGTTTTTCCTAAACAACACGTTGTAACTCGAAAAGCTTTGGTGTTGTGTGTATGTCTAAACGTGTAGCCTCAAAAGAGAAGGCACAGGAGAGTTTTCTCTCGAAAGAATATGTAAGAATACCACGTTATAAGGAAATACAGTGTTGCAGAGTAAAGACAAATACGTACGTATTGGAAACACTTTAGGAGAAGAAATAATGCTTCGTGCAAAATTAGCTTGTATCTCCTAAACAACACATTTAACTCGAAAAGATTTGGTGTCACCTGTATGTCTAAACGTGTAGCCTCAAAAGAGAACCCACAGGAGAACTTTCTTTCATCAAATTTTGCCAGAAAACCACATTTTAAAGAAATCCCACATCGTGCGAAATTATCTTGTTTTTCCTAAACAACATGTCGTAACTCGAAAAGCTTTGGTGTTGCGTGTATGTGTAAGCGTGTAGCCTCAAAAGAGAAGGCACAGGAGAGTTTTCTCTCGAAAGAATATGTAAAAATACCACGTTATAAGGAAAGACAGTGTTGCAGAGTAAAGACAAATACTTATGTATAGGAAACACTTTAGGAGAAGAAATAACGCATCGTACAAAATTAGCTTTTATCTCCTAAACAACACGTTGTAACTCGAAATATTTTGTGTGGCGTGTACATCTAAACGTGTAGCCTCAAAAGAGAAGGCACAGGAGAGTTTTCTCTCGAAAGAATATGTAAGAATACCACGTTTTAAGGAAATACAGAGTTGCAGAGTAAAGATAAATATGTACGTATTGGCAACACCTTACGAGAAAAAATAAGGCATCGTACAAAATTAGTCTGTATCTCCTAAACAACATGTTGTAACTGAAAAAGATTTGGTGTGGCGTGTACGTCTAAACGTGTAGCCTCAAAAGAGAACCCACAGGCGAATTTTCTTTCGTCAAAATTTTTCAGAAAACCACGTTTTGAGGAAATCCCGCATCTTGCGAAATTATCTTGTTTTTCCTAAACAACACGTTGTAACTCGAAAAGCTTTGGTGTTGCGTGTATGTCTAAGCGTGTAGCCTCAAAAGAGAAGGCACAGGAGAGTTTTTTCTCGAAAGAATATGTAAGAATACCACGTTTTAAGGAAATATCGTGTTGCAGAGTAAAGACAAATACATATGTATTGGCAACACTTTACGAGAAGAAATGACGCATCGTACAAAATTAGTCTGTATCTCCGAAACAAAACGTTGTAACTTGAAAAGATTTGGTGTGGCGTGTACGTCTAAACGTGTAGCCTCAAAAGAGAACCCACAGGAGAATTTTCTTAGGTCAAAATTTGTCAGAAAACCTCGTTTTAAGGAAATCCCGCATCTTGCGAAATTATCTTGTTTTTCCTAAACAACACGTTATAACTAGAAAAGCTTTGGTGTTGCGTGTACATCTAAGCGTGTAGCCTCAAAAGGGAATGCACAGGAGAGATTTCTCTCGAAAGAATATGTATGAATACCACGTTATTAGGAAATACAGTGTTGCAGAGTAAAGACAAATATGTAGGTATTGGAAATACTTTACGAGAAGAAATAACTCTTTGTGCAAAATTAGCTTGTATCTCCTAAACAACACGTTGTAACTCGAAATGATTTGGTGTGGCGTGTACATCTAAACGTGTGGCCTCAAAAGAGAACCCTCGGGATAATTTTCTCTTGTCAAAATTTGTCAGAAAACCACGTTTTATGGAAATCCCTCATCGTGCGAAATTATCTAGTTTTTCATAAACAACACGTTATAACTTGAAAAGCTTTGGTGTTGCGTGTATGTCTAAGCCTATAGCCTCAAAAGAGAATGCACAGGAGAGTTTTCTCTCGAAAGAATATGTTAAAATACCACGTTATAAGGAAATACAGAGTTGCAGAGTAAAGACAAATAGGTATGTATTGGAAACACTTTACGAGAAGAAATAACGCATTGTACAAAATTAGCTTGTATCTCCTAAACAACACGTTGTAACTCGAAAGGATTTGGTGTGGCCTGTACGTCTAAATGTGTAGCCTCAAAGAAAACCCACAGGATAATTTTCTTTCGTTAAAATTTTTCAGAAAACCACATTTTATGGAAATCCCGCATCGTTCGAAATTATCTTGTTTTTCCTAAACAACATATTGTAACTCGAAAATCTTTTGTTTGCGTGTATGTCTAAGGGTGTAGCCTCAAAAGAGAAGGCACAGGAGAGTTTTCTCTCGAAAGAATATGTAAGAATACCACGTTATAAGGAAATACAGTGTTGAAGAGTAAAGACAAATACGTACATATTGGAAACACTTTACGAGAAGAAATAACGTATCGTACAAAATTAGCTTGTATCTCCTAATCAACACGTTGTAACTCGAACTGATTTGGTGTGCTGTTTACATCTAAACGTGTAGCCTCCAAAGAGAAGCCACAGGAGAATTTTGTTTCGTCAAAATTTGTCAGAAAACCACGTTTTAAGGAAATACCGCATCGTGTGAAATTACCTTGTTTTTCCTAAACAACACGTTGTATCTCGAAAAGCTTTGGTGTTGTGTGTAGGTCTAAGCGTGTAGCCTCAAAAGAGAACGCAGAGGAGAGTTTTCTCTCGAAAGAATATGTAAGAATACCACGTTATAAGTACATACAGTGTTGCAGAGTAAAGATAAATAGGTACGTATTGTAAATACTTTATGAGAAGAATTAATGCATGGTACAAAATTAGCTTGTATCTCCTAAACAACTCCTTGTAACTCGAAAGGATTTGGTGTGGCTCGTACGTATACATGTGTAACCTCAAAAAAGAACCCACAGGAGAACTTTCTTTCGTCAAAATTTGTCCAAAAACCACGTTTTAGGGAAATCTCTCATCGTGCAAAATTATCTTGTTTTTCCTAAACAACACGTTGTAACTCAAAAAGCTTTGGTGTTGCGTGTATGTCTGAGCTTGTAGCCTCTAAAGAGAACGCACAGGAGAGTTTTCTCTCGAAAGAACATGTAAGAATACAACGTTATAAGGAAATACAGTGTTGCAGAGTAAAGACAAATACGTACGTATTGGAAACACTTTACGAGAAGAAATAACGCATCATAAAAAATTAGCTTGTATCTCCTAAACAACACGTGGTAACTCGAAAGGATTTGGTGTGGCGTGTACTTCTAAACGTGTAGCCTCAAAAGAGAACCCACAGGAGAATTTTCTTTCGTCAAAATTTGTCAGAAAACCACGTTTTAAGGTAATCCTGCATTGTGCGAAATTATCTTGTTTTTCCTAAACAACACGTTGTAACTCGAAAAGCTTTGGTATTGCCTGTATGTCTAAGTGTGTAGCCTCAAAAGGGAACGCACAGGATAGTTTTCTCTCGAAATAATATGTAAGAATACCACGTTATAAGGAAATACAATGTTGCAGAGTAAAGACAAATACATACTTACTGGAAACACTTTACGAGAAGAATTAACGCATTGCAAAAAATTAGCTTGTATCTCCTAAACAACACGTTGTAACTCGAAAAGATTTGGTGTGGCGTGTACGTCTAAATATGTAGCCTCAAAAGAGAACCAACAGGAGAATTTACTTTCGTCAAAATTTTTCAGAAAACCACGTTTTAAGGAAATCCCGCATCGTGCGAAATCATCTCCTTTTTCCTAAACAACATGTTGTGACTCGAAAAGCTTTGGTGTTGCATGTATGTGTAAGCGTGGAGCCTCAAAAGAGAAGGCACAGGAGAGTTTTCTGTCGAAAGAATATGTAAGAATACTACGTTATAAGGAAATACAATTTTGCAGATTAAAACAAATAAGTACATATTGGAAACACTTTACGAGAAGAAATAACGCATCGTACAAAATTAACTTGTATCACCAAACAGCACGTTGTAAATCGAAATGATTTGGTGTGACGTGTATGTCTAAACGTGTAGCCTAAAGAGAGAACCCACAGGATAATTTTCTTTCATCAAAATTTGTCAGAAACCACGTTTTAAGGAAATCTCACATCGTGCGAAATTATCTTGTTTTTCCTAAACACCACGCTGTAACTCGAAAAGCTTTGGTGTTGCGTGTATGTCTAAGCTTGTAGCCTCAAAAGAGAACGCACAAGAGAGTTTTCTCTTGAAAGATTATGTACGAATACCACGTTATAAGGAAATACAATTTTGCAGAGTAAAGACAAATAAGTACATACTGGAAACACTTTACGAGAAGAAATAACGCATCGTACAAAATTAGATTGTATCTCCTAAACAACACGTTGTAACTCGAAAAGATTTGGTGTGACGTGTACGTCTAAAAGTGTAACCTCAAAAGAGAACCCACAAGAGAATTTTCTTCCCTCAAAATTTGTCAGAAACCACGTTTTAAGGAAATCTCTCATCGTGCGAAATTATCTTGTTTTTTGCTAAACAACACATTGTATCAGGAAAAGATTTGGTGTTGTGTGTATGTCTAAGAGTGTAACCTCAAAAGAGAACGCACAGGATAGTTTTCTCTCGAAAGGATATGTAAGAATACCATATTATAAGGAAATACAATGTTGCAGAGTCAAGACAAATACGTACGTATTGGAAACACTTTACGAGAAGAATTAACGCATCGTAAAAAATTAGCTTGTATCTCCTAAACAACACGTTGTAACTCGAAAAGATTTGGTGTGGCATGTACATCTAAACGTGTAGCCTCAAAAGAGAACCCACAGGAGAATTTTCTTTATTCAAAATTTTTCAGAAAACCACGTTTTAAGGAAATCCCGCATCGTGCGAAATCATCTATTTTCCAAAACAGCATGTTGTAACTCGAAAAGCTTTGGTGTTGCATGTATGTGTAAGTGTGGAGCCTCAAAAGTGAAGGCACAGGAGAGTTTTCTCTCGAAAGAATATGTAAGAATACCACGTTATAAAAAAATACAATTTTGCAGAGTAAAGACAAATAAGTGCATATTGGAAACACTTTACGAGAAGAAATAACGCATCGTATAAAATTAGCTTGTATCTCCGAAACAACACGTTGTAACTCGAAAATATTTGGTGTGACGTGTACATCTAAAAGTGTAACCTCAAACGAGAACCCACAGCAGAATTTTGTTTCATCAAAATTTGTCAGAAACCACGTTTTAAGGAAATCTCGCATCGTGCGAAATTATCTTGTTTTTCCTAAACAACATGTTGTAACTCAAAAAGCTTTGGTGTTGCGTGTATGTCTAAGCTTGTAGCCTCAAAAGAGAACGCACAGGAGAGTTTTCTCTCGAAAGAATATGTAAGAATACCACATTATAAGGAAATACAGTGTTGCAGAGTAAAGACAACTACATACGTATTGGAAACACTTTAAGAGAAAAAATAACACATCGTACAAAATTAGCTTGTATCTCCTAAACAACACGTTGTAACTCGAAAAGATTTGGTGTGGCTCATACCTCTACACGTGTAGCCTCAAAAGAGAACCCACAGGAGAACTTTCTTTCATCAAAATTTTTCAGAAAACCACGTTTTATGGAAATCTCGCATCGTGCGAAATTATCTTGTTTTTCGTAAACAACACGTTGTAACTCGAAAAGCTTTGGCGTTGCGTGTTTGTCTAAGCGTGTAGCCTCAAAAGAGAATGCACAGGAGAGTTTTCCCTCGAAAGAATATGTAAGAATACCACGTTATAAGGAAATACAGTGTTGCAGAGTAAAGACAAAAAAAGTACGTATTGGAAACTCTATACGAGAAGAAATAACGCATCGTACAATATTTGCTTGTATTTCCTAAACAACACGTGGTAACTCGAAAGGATTTGGTGTGGCGTGTATGTCTAAACGTGTAGCCTCTAAAGAGAACCCACGGGAGAATTTTTTTCCTCCAAATTTGTCAGAAAACCACGTTTTAAGGAAATCCCGCATCGTGCAAAATTATCTTGTTTTTCATAAACAACACGTTGTAACTCGAAAAGAGTTGGTGTTGACTGTATGTCTAAGTGTGTAGCCTCAAAGGGGAACGCACAGGATAGTTTTCCCTCTAAAGAATATGTAAGAATACCACGTTATAAGGAAATACAATGTTGCAGAGTAAAGACAAACGCGTACTTCTTGGAAACACTTTATGAGAAGAATTAACGCATCGTAAAAAATTAGCTTGTATCTCCTAAACAACACGTTGTAACTCGAAAAGATTTGGTGTTGCATGTACATCTAAACGTGTAGCCTCAAAAGAAAACCCACAGGAGATTTTTCTTTCATCAAAATTTGTCAGAAACCACGTTTTAAGGAAATCTCGCATCGTGCGAAATTATCTTGTTTTTCCTAAACAACACGTTGTAACTCGAAAACCTTTGGTGTTGCGTGTATATCTAAGCATGTAGCCTCAAAAGAGAACGCACAGGAGAGTTTTCCCTCGAAATAATATGTACGAATACCACGTTATAAGGAAATACAGTGTTGCAGAGTAAAGACAAATAAGTACGAATTGGAAACACTTTACGAGAAGAAATAAGGCATCGTAAAAAATTGGCTTGTATCTCCTAAACAACACGTTGTACCTCGAAAAGATTTGGTGTGGCTCATACGTCTACACGTGTAGCCTCAAAAAAGAACGAACAGGAGAACTTTCTTTCGTTAAAATTTCTCAGGAAACCACGTTTTAAGGAAATACCGCATCATGCAAAATTATCTTGTTTTTCCTAAACAGCATGATGTAACTCGAAAAGCTTTGGTGTTGCATGTATGTCTAAGCGAGTAACCTCTAAAGAGAACGCACAGGATAGTTTTCTCTCGAAAGAATATGTAAGAATACTACGTTATTAGGAAATACAATGTTGCAGAGTAAAAACACATACGTACCTATTGGAAAAACTTTACAAGAAGAATTAACGCATCGTACAAAATTAGCTTGTATCTCCTAAACAACACGTGGTAACTCGAAAGGATTTGGTGTGGTGTGTACGTCTAAACATGTAGCCTCAAAAGAGAACCCACAGGAGAATTTATTTTCATCAACATTTTTCAGAAAACCACGTTTTAAGGAAATCCCGCATCGTGCGAAATGATCTTCTTTTTCCTAAACAACATGTTGTACCTCGAAAAGCTTTGGTGTTGCGTGTATGTGTAAGCATGGAGCGACAAAAGGGACAGCACAGGAGAGTTTTCACTCGAAAGAATATGTAAGAATACCACATTATAAGGAAATACAATTTTGCAGAGTAAAGACAAATAAGTACTTATTGGTAACACTTTACGAGAAGAAATAACGCATCATTCAAAATTAGCTTGTATCTCCTAAACAACACGTTGTAACTCGAAAAGATTTGGTGTGACGTGTATGTCTAAACGTGTAGCCTCAAAAGAGAACCCACAGAATTTTCTTTCATCAAAATTTGTCAAAAACCACGTTTTAAGGAAATCTCGCATCATGCGAAATTATCTTGTTTTTCCTAAACAACACGTTGTAACTCGAAAAGCTTTGGTGTTGCGTGTATGTCTAAGCTTTTAGCCTCAAAAGAGAACGCACAGGAGAGTTTTCTCTCGAACGAATATGTAAGAATACCACGTTATAAGAAAATACAGTGTTGCAGAGTAAAGACAAATACGTACGTATTGGAAACACTTGAAGAGAAGAAATAACGCATCATACAAAATTAGCTTGTATCTCCTAAACAACACGTTGTAACTCGAAAAGATTTGGTGTGGCTCGTACCTCTACACGTGTAGCCTCAAAAGAGAACCCACAGGAAAACTTTCTTTCGTCAAAATTTTTCAGAAAACCACGTTTTATGGAAATCTCGCTTCAAGCGAAATTATCTTGTTTTTCCTAAAAAACACATTGTAACTCGAAAAGCTTTGGCGTTGCGTGTTTGTCTAAGCGTGTAGCCTCAAAGAGAACGCACAGGAGAGTTTTCCCTCGAAATAATATGTAAGAATACCACGTTATAAGGAAATACAGTGTTGCAGAGTAAAGACAAATAAGTACGTATTGGAAACACTTTACCAGAGGAAATAATGCATTGTTCAAAATTTGCTTGTATCTCCTAAACAACACGTTGTAACTCGAAAAGATTTGGTGTGGCTCATATGTCTACACATGTAGCCTCAAAAGAGAATGCACAGGAGAACTTTCTTTCGTCAAAATTTCTCAGGAAACCACGTTTTAAGGAAATCCCGCATCGTGCAAAATTATCTTGTTTTTCCTAAACAACACTATGTAACTCGAAAATCTTTGGTGTTGCATGTATGTCTAAGTGTGTAGCCTCAAAAGAGAACGCACAGGAGAGTTTTCCCTCAAAAGAATATGTAAGAATACCACGTTATAAGGAAATACAGTGTAGCAGAATAAAGACAAATACGTACGTATTGGAAACACTTTACGAGAAGAAATAAAGCATCGTAAAAAATTTGCTTGTATCTCCTAAACATGTTGTAACTTGAAAAGATTTGGTGTGGCTCGTACGTCTAAAAGTGTAGCCTCCAAAGAGAACCCACAGGAGAACTTTCTTTCGTCAAAATTTGTCAGAAAACCACGTTTTAAGGAAATCCCGCATCGTGCAAAATTATCTTGTTTTTCCAAAACAACACGTTGTAACTCGAAAAGCTTTGGTGTTGCGTGTATGTCAAAGCATGTAGCCTCTAAAGAGAACGCACAGGAGAGTTTTCTCTCGAAAGAACATGTAAGAATACAACGTTATAAGGAAATACAGTGTTGCAGAGTAAAGACAAATACATACGTATTGGAAACACTTTATGAGAAGAAATAACACATCGTACAAAATTAGCTTGTATCTTCTAAACAACACGTGATA